>NW_010297773.1:4785-11262 GCF_000700745.2 Antrostomus carolinensis | reverse complement strand
ACATCCACAGCCTTACCCTCATCTACTAGGCAGGTCACCTGACCATAGACGGAGATCAGGTTGGTCAAGCAGGACCTGCCTTTCATGAACCCATGCTGGCTGGGCCTGATTCCCTGGTTGTCCTGCATATGCCACATGAGCACACTCAAGATGAACCACTCCATGATAATCCCTGGTGAGGTCAGGCTGACAGGTCTGTAGTTCCCTGGATTCTCCTTCCGGCCCTTCTTGTAGATGGGCATCACATTGGCAAGCCTCCGGTCTTCTGGGACCACCCCTGTTAACCAGGACTGTTGATAAATGCTGGAGAGTGGCTTGGCAAGTTCCTCCACCAGCTCCCTCAATACTCCTGGATGGATCCCATCTGGCCCCATAGACTTATGAGTGTTCAGGTGGTGTAGCAGGTCACAAACAGCTTCCTCCTGAATTATGGGGGGTTTATTTTGTTCTCCATCCCTGTCTTCCACCTCAGGGGGCTGAATACCCTGAGGAAAACTGGTCTGGCTATTAAAGACTGAGGCAAAGAAGGCATTAAGCCTTTTCCTCATCCTTGGTGGCAGTGTTGCCCTCTGAATCCAATAAAGGATGGAGATTCTCCTTGCCTCTCTTTTTGTTGTTAATGTATTTGTAAAAACACTTTTTGTTGTCTCTAACAACAGTGGCCAGATTGAGTTCTAGCTGGGCTTTTGCCTTTCTAATTTTCTCTCTGCATGACCTCATGAGAGCCCTGTACTCTTCTTGAGTTGCCTGCCCCTTCTTCCAGAGATGGTAAACTCTCCTTTTTTTCCTGAGTCCCAGCAAGAGCTCCCTGCTCAGCCAGGCCAGTAGTCTTCCCCACTGGTTCGTCTTGCAGCACATTGGGACAGTCTTCTCCTGAGCCTTCAAGATTTCCTTCTTGAAGAATGTCCAGGCTTCCTGGACCCCTTTGCCCTTCAAGACTGTCACCCAAGGGACTTTCTCAACCAGTGTCCTGAACAGGCCAAAGTTTGCCCTCAGTAAGTCCATGGTAGTGGTCTTGATAATCCCCCTCCTTACTTCACTAACAATTGAGAACTTTACCATTTCACGGTCACTTAGCCCAAGACAGCCTTCAACTTGATTTGCAAATCAAGGAAGCTGTAGGACCATTAAAATCATGTTCCTTTGTTTCTCATGCACAGCAATATAGAATAGACTTACAGAAGAGAACCTTTCATCGCAGTCATGCTTTTGGTTTTTGTTTTCCTTTTGGTTGAGGCAGGTTTGGAGCATTTCTGCCTGAGAAAAATACAGGCTAGTTTTCCTCACTGTTTGTGCTGAACACTGGCAATTCCAACACTGGAAAAATGCACATGACTCCTTTTGGAGAGGAAATATTTTTCTAGTTCTCAGTGCCCAGGGATCTCAGATTTATTCTACAGAGGCCCAAAAGGCAAAATAGATTTTCTTTGTGAAAGCCACATGTAAAATTAATTGTTTATAACAGAAGGCCTCATAAAATTCTGGATGATGTGTCGCTGCTTGGGTAATGCCTAACTAATACACAGTTTGAGGAAGATTGCTCAGGAAAATAAGGCACATGTGTGTTTGATCTATTGACTGCTTTTTCATATGCATGTGACCAGTCATGAGTGTATGACTAAGTCTTCTACTTTGCTGTGATTTTCTAATATTATTGTTAACTGAAAACAAACCAAATACAAGGATCCTCTGTAAGGATGTTTGGGAGCTATATCTTCTTGTAAGGGAAGCATGAAGACAGACTTTAATGGTTTAAGAGATCTAAAGCAAAGAGAACATTCAAACAGGGATGGAAGGTACCCTCTACTATTGGAATTTATGTTGTATTCTAACTTTGGAAAAGCCTTGCTGATTACTGGCAATGTCTTTTCTTGCACTGATTCTTGTTTTATGTGATTAGACTATTATTAAAAATAGACACTATTGTGTCATTTCAAACTCCTCAAAATCTTACCCAAGTTTTAATTAAACTTTCAAATAAATTCATACCAATAATAGAAAATTTTAGGCCCAAAATATTTGTGTTTCAGGAGCAAACCAAAACCAGAATTACATTATAAATAACAGATTGCATTCTGAAATCTTAACTACATAAAAACCTCTCCACTCTAATGGATCTTAACTATTTTATTTCAGAGATCAATAATCTATTTTAACTCTGACCATTTAAAGGACAATGGTGTCCTTCAGAAGAATGGACATGGGGAAACAAGGGAATATTCACCCTAATCAAACTCTACAGTCAAGGCAGGTTCTTATCAATGCATGTATTAAAGAGTAGCCTTTTAAAAGAAAACTTTGATAACCACTTGTAAAAGTCCAAGCTGCTGTTACAGCAGATACTAAGATATTTATAAGCCTGATTGAAGATCATTGACTCTTTTGTAGGTCTGCATAGCAATCAGTTATCATATTCCTGTAGTAGCAGTATATCTGGGATATCTCAGAGCAGTACAGCATTCTCAAGCACATTGAGCAGTGCCTCCCTATTAATCAAACTACATTTAATTGGAGATTTTCTCCAAGTCATCCTCAAAAATCCATGTTGCTGCTATGGTTTTCTGTTAGCACAAATCCCATAGACCCCTTTGCTCACTACAATCACCATTGTCATCCTGACTATAACATGAACATCATGCATATGTACACCTTTGATCTCCAGAATCTTGATGAAGAGAATAAATGCCACTCATAAATTCCAATAAATGTCTGAAACATTCACAGATTGATCCAGAATCCTACACTTATGATGTAACCTCTTTCTCCAGGTAATCACAAACCATCCCTTCCAAAAACACATACTTAGTCACTGAAGACTGATATCCTGTTCCGAAATCACACCCAACTAACTTAATTCATGTATCCTGATGAGCTCACTGCACCTGTCTGTATGAATAAAGTTATTCAAGTGTATACATTCCTAAATCTGTCTTTAAGGGAGCAGATATTTATACCCGAACAGAGAGATCATTAGCTTGTGGGTTTTTTCAAGGTGGTTTGGTTTTTGGTTTTGGTTTGGTTTTTTTGGGGGGTGGGGGTGTGTTTCCTTCCCACCCTTGTATGATGAGGTTTTAGTGTTACCATGAGTATTTTTCATTTTCCAGAAAGTTTCAAAAATAAACAGTATCAGGGAACATCTTGTGCACAACTACTGCATACAAAAGTGAATTAATTGTCATTGCATGTGCTAGATTTTTTGAGAAAAATCAAACTGACTGCAGCTGCTGACAAGTCTTGAATATTCATGTTGTTCAGTGGGTGGTTTGGAGCCTGGCAAAAGCAAGCAATGAATCTGTCACGAACAAAATCAAGTAAATAAATGCTAATAATTCCTGCACATATTTCTCTGCTGTGCATCTTTGAGTTCAGATAAGGGTCCTTTAAATATTTTGGGTTTTTAATGAAAAACATAAGACAAAATGAA
Source organism: Antrostomus carolinensis (assembly GCF_000700745.2). Lineage (NCBI taxonomy): Eukaryota > Metazoa > Chordata > Aves > Caprimulgiformes > Caprimulgidae > Antrostomus > Antrostomus carolinensis. Next base: position 7,838 of record NW_010297773.1, on the reverse strand, counting down.
AGACTGGGTCTGACTGGAAATTTATTTATGTGACTGAGTTATATATGATTTATATATGTATCTTGCTTTTCTTTTGTAGGCAGTGAAACATATTTTGTACAGAATGCTGACAGTCTAAAAGAATAGCAATAACTGCAGAGAGATTTTTAGTTCTACAAGTACTCTGTCTGAAAACACTGTGGATCTTAGGAAGCTCCTTGGACCTTGAGCCATTTATCCTGTGTTTGTACAGCACAGCAGAATCCCAGTTCATGACCACCATGAGCCACTAACATACACACTCATAAATCACAGTAGCAGTTAAAGGAAAGACTACAGGGTATCTACATTTCATTCTCAGAAGCATCTATATGATGTGACAACAAGCTACAAATCATCCTCCGTTCAGTACCCTGGAATATTTTAGAGGAACAAAATTGGAAAGAAGCTATATCTTTTCAAAAAAGACCTTACGTTTTTGCTTGCCCAGTCCAAATTTTTTGGCACTGTAACACTTTGTCCTGTACACTTTACTAAGATGTACCATTTTACCCATAACTGATGTTTCTCTTGCAGGTTTCTCAGCCTGTCTCATTCAAAATAATTACCTTTTCTTCATGAGTTACTAATTCTTGCTCAGCTCACTAAATTAATGTTCTCTCTTTCAGGACTTGAAAAATTGCTAATGTAACTCAGCTACTCGCACAAGGACTATTGGTTCCCATCCAGTTAATCAAATGAGTATCCACAGGCAGTTTCCTTCTTTTTGTCTATGTATACCCCTCTATTTATATCCAAGTCCCCTCATTAAAGATGTCTACCCTGACCATTGGCTCCAGGGGCACAGGAGTAGACTTTGCATCTAAAACTCAGCTGTCACTGGGACTGTTTCCAGTCCTTGGGGAGCTGTGGCATCCCCCATGTGTGGGTGTCTAACAGCAGCATGAGAGCATCTGTGGACATGAAAAGTTGTCAGCTGTAGACACCTCCTGGAGGATGCTGACTTTGTGTGATATTCACACAACACTTGACTGGACAGGCAGCAGGTGTGGCAATGGGAACACAGAGTCCAGAGTGAATATCTCAATTGTTGGTTTCCTTTGCTCAGGTGAATCACACACTTGTGACTTGGAGACCCACCTGGTGCCCAGGCAGTATTTGGGGAGTAGCTGGACTAAATCACCATTGAAAATCAGGTCATCCAAAACAGTACTGCACGCCTATATGTGCACAACAAGGCAGAGTATCCACGTGTTAATGAGATGACACAGGAATTTCCCTTCTCTGTGACAACTTGTTTACATTTTCTTAAGGTGCAGTTAATTAATAAAATAACCCAAGTTAAAAACACCCTTCAAATAAAGGACTTCTTGAATAATTTGAACCACCTATGGAATGACCATAAAGATACCAGGAATGCAGAATAAATCCTTAACAAAATCCCTCCATGAGCAACTACAATAGATGTATCAGTGAAACAAACATGAGGAAGAATCTTTAAGTTGCTTTTTTATTTAAATAAAATTACCTCTTCTCCTTTCACTTAATTCTCACAGTTAAATTTACCTACAAATATTTACACTGTTTTTCATTAATTCCTTATTCTGTCTAGTTCATCATGTTTGTTTCCAAACTGTCCGTGTTTATTTTTATCTGCATAATTTAGTACAAGAGCTAGCACTGTACAAGTCAAGCATTCATTATAACAATATTTACTTGAATAGTTTAGACTTCTTATTAATGAGACAATAAATTAAATAAAGGAAAAGAAAGTAACTATTTGAAAGATTACCAGGAAATCTTAAAAAAAAAACAACCAAAAAAACCAAACGCACACACACACACATAAAAAACAATATCAATCTCCCCCCACCCCCCCAGCCATGACTGGACTTCTGAGGTGAAACTGGGCTTGCTGTGGTCAAATGTAAAATTTCTCTTAATTCCATTGGAGAGAAAATTAATCTTAGTAGGCAACAAACACAATATTAGGTCCTGTGGAGTGAACAATGATTGTTTTGAATATTATCAGAAAAGGAATTTCAGCTTCCAATCTATATAGACATCTGTTACAATCTCAAACGTGACACTGAATTTGATTTGAACAAGTAACCCAAGATTAAAATTCTTTTTGTTACACTTCAGTTATTTGTTATGTTACACTAACTGTCCATAAAACAAACAGAAGATTTCTCTAACTACTCACTTGTCTTTACAAAAAAAAAAAAAAACAAACTGAATTTTAACAAGTTATCATCTTAATTGGTCCCTTTTTTTCTCACTTCCCAATAATAAGTGCATATGCATTCACACAAACCAAAAGATTTAGCAATAAACACTTACAGGAGTTGTTAAGATTTATTTCTACACCGTGACTTTAAGTTCCCATTTTCTTATGTTACTGGTGCCTTCATAGCACCTATTTGTAAGGGAAATCATTGAAAGACTGAAAATAAATCAGATGCAGGTTATCAGAAGCATGATGTGCAAGTTAGTCACTGCCTCTGTTAGTACTGGTGTCTGCCTGACCTCAGGCATGCTGGCCATGTGGACTACCCACAGGCAGGCAACCAGGGCAGTAGCTCCATTAGGATCACATCTAGCATGACCTCGTGGGCTCCCCAGCTGCCTCCCCACCAGCCACAAAGAATCAGGCTGGCAAGACTTCACAGTGAAATAGCTCCTGTCTATGCCGCAGATTCCCAGAAAGTGCTACACTGGACACAATATCTTTCTTAGGGTTTTGATTTTGCTGGGGAAAAAAACAAAACAAAACAAAACAAAACAAAAAACACCACCTAAACCAACAACAATAACAAAATCCATATTTGACCTAATCATAATGGTAAGTCAAAAAAGTTTTCTGTCAGAGCTGTATTTTTTCCTCTGGGATCTTCTTCGATATTATACCTTTCCCTTAGTCTGTGGACAGACATTTTCTACCTTTTAGTTACCTCCAGTAATTACTCCATATATTCCACCCTGTGACGGCAGTCACTCAAGCTTCACAATGTTTTTTAAAAAACTGAGAATACCCCTTTGGGCCTGAGGTGAGGATTATCTAGTGTATATAT
>NW_010297773.1:413-4699 GCF_000700745.2 Antrostomus carolinensis | reverse complement strand
TATATATATATATATCTTGTTGGGTTGCTAAGCAGGTTAAACGCTTCATTATAATCCAAAGCCTAACATACATTGCAATTCTTAAAGCAAAGCATAATGCAGTAAATATCAGTAAAACAACAACAGGGTGAAGCATCTTGTTGAAAAGTCCAGTAGCAATGAGTGACTATCCAAAAAGAATGTCCCACCAGTTATACTGTCCATCTCTCTTGACTCTTTCTAACACCTGACATATTTCTTCTACATTGTGATGGACAATAATGAGTTTTCGTCCATTTTCTTGGGCCTATTTCAGCAACTGTTTCAGGTCATCTTGTTGGAGTAGTTTCTTCACCAAAGTTAGATTCATTTCAATAGGGACAGGTGGTAGGTCACGAATCAACATGGTTGGATTGCAGCAATTGATAAGATGCCACAGGAGCTGAATACCTGAAATCACATCCCACAATTTCTGTAAAGTTACAAACACAGACATTTGAGTGATTATTCATATTTATACCAATGTTATCCACAAATATAAAACCACTAAATGTTCTCATGCATACACATCCTTTCCCAATGTATATGAGTATGGTTTCTGGGGTCACATCAGGGTGTATTTCAAAATGACAGACATTTTGTTCGGTGTCAAGACAAATGTCTTGCACCTTAATGGTATTGCTTTCGCAGATAAAACCACCTTGTTCTTGTGTGACGCAGGCATCAACATCAGTGCTTTGCCACTTGACTCTCTTCTGTTGAGCCTATACTCTGTGCTCTATCGGATAGAGTGTGGTGTTATGATGTTTCAATCCCAGTGCAATGACTGGATATAGAGTGTATATCAAACCATCATGTGTTGTTAAAACAAAAGGGGTGGCTTTATTCTCACTGGGATCATAGGTGAAATTAACCAGGTACCACCAGGATTGGAATTTCCTTTCCAATTCAGTTGCATTGTCCCATATGATTTTCCAAATTTTGGTAGGTAAGGTTCCTTCCTCACTTTCTCTTATAATTGTGGCTGCCATTGATTGTATCCACAATTGGGCCTGGAAACAGCCAAGAGACAAAGAAACATTGTTTCAGGCTGCATCAAGTGCATCTAAAATTAACTGATGGTCCTTTCCACCAGTTTCTTCCCAGTGAGGTAAAATGTTCAATAGAAGCCATTTGTTGTTTCCCAAAGTTAAAAGAGAGGATCATAGAGGATGTTTTAGCCTGTTCAGGTTGCCAGCTGTTGTGGCTAGTTTATTTGACAGCACTTCAGCATCTATGCTGTTTAAAACTCCTATTCCAGTTCCCAAAATACCAGTCACATCTCTCTTCGATCTTCTCAAAGGGGTGAGGGTCTGTCTATGAAAACATGCTGATCATCCTGCATAAGATATATCCCGGAATGGTGAGCAGGCAGGTTTGATTACAGCTATGTTGGTCTGTATCAATAACTCCACTTGTTTGAGAGAGTATGATGGAATAAACAACACTTGTTGTTGACCAGTATTTTTGATCACATAAGGGCCAACGTTGAAAATATAGGGAGTCAGATTAATGGGTGGTTGGGTGGTTACATCATCCCAAATTTGTAGAGACCGAGACTTTGTGCCATTTATAATTGGCACAGACTCTGCTGTATCAATCATAAAATCAAATAGCAGCCCAGTGTCTCTGTAACTCCAAAAGCAGTACACAACTGTAGATTTGGTATAGGTGAAATTATACCAGCAATGTAAATTTGGCTTTGTCATTTTGTAACATTCGGCATTATGTTTTTGCAGGTCTGATAGAATCAATATGGACTTGTTTTGCCCAGTGTTTTTCCAGTTAATGGGCATCGACAGTAAGGACACCAGAATAACCAAAAGAGTAAGCTTATTTCACTGATTATCTTAAAATGATACAAAAAAGGAAATAATGCAGTGAGCAATCAGAATAAGACTATATAAAGTTAGCAAGAGTGATTAAGAAAGATATGTCACCAATTGCCCTATTTATTATTATCCAGACCCGCAGTCGTTGGGGTGCTTTGGAGCAGCGAGGGTTTGGAGCACCTCTTGTTGGCAATTGGAAAGTCATGTGTAGTGTGCCCACCCGCAGATGAGGCCACCAAAGAGTCGCTACACAGGAGTCCAGTTTTATAGTGCTTAATTACCAAACTCAGCAAATCAGGACAACTTCTTTATAGTGCTTAATTACCAAACTCAGCAAATCAGGACAACTTTCTTTTTTTTTTTTTTTTTTTTTTCAGAAATATCTGGCACATTATTCTCCAGGTTGGATTTCACCCAAAGTTTGGCCAGTCCTTGGGGAGGAATTCAAGGGAGTATCTCTGTCCTTGCAGTTTTAGTCACTTATTACTTTTGCAGATAGCTACTAAAAAATTGCTGATTGCTGTTGCACTATAAATATTATAACAAACATAGTGTTTACAGGATCCATCTAGGGGGTAACAACTAGCTTAGGTCTGTTTCCCAGGCATTGGCATATCAACTGTCTTAATTTCGGTTGGCCTATGATAGAAAGATCCATTGGTCACCTGACAACTGATTTGTATTTTCTTTCCTGGGTTGGCTCAAAGTTTAGCCATCTGAGGAGAGTCATTCCAACCACATTATTGTTTGGAGTATATTTCATTCTCTTGTATCACTAGAGTTAAGACATAAAAGTTTTTGTCTTGTGGTGTTCCAATGTTTGCAGTGTATCTTAACAAGGCATGGTCCCAAGGGTCAAAGCTGGGATGTGAGTTTTGAGGTAGTTACCACTGGTACAAATCAAAGGGAATTGCATTGTCAAGGTACAACATAATATCATGAATGTGATTTGCAAGTTGTCATTTTAGAATCTCAGTTTTCAGGTGGTCTCATATAATAAAAATACTACTACAGCTAAAATGAACAGCAGGATTCCCCAGATGCACTCCAGGTTAACGTAGGTCAAACCGTCTGTTCACATGCAGCTCATCTAGGGTTCCTGTAAACATAGAAAGAGAAAAGAAAATATGTTCTGTCCTGTTTGACCGGCAGAGTTAAAAGGAAGGTATAATCCATCAAGTACTGATTCGGTATACTTTCCCTGAACAATCCTTAGCTTCTCATGCATGAAGATTTTTAGGTGTGGTTAGCACCATTGGTACTGTTCTGATCTGGGGCATTTTCCTGGTTATGCTAAGTCAGAGTTAATTTTCTTCTTAGTAGTTAGAATAGCCGTGGTTTAGCTTCAGTATGACACTTCTTATGAGAAGAATGTTGATAAAGTACTAATGTTATTAGTTGCTGCTGGAGCTCAAGGCCACTATGTTTGGCTGGTTCACAATTGCATTAGGATTGGGAGGGGGAAGCGTAGTGAATAGCAAAACCCAGAGCTGGCATTTGGATGTGTCAATGAGATATTCCATATCATATCACGTCATGTTCAGTATATTAATCGGGGCTGACCGGAAGATGGGGGTGTTCTTTCGGGGATTTCTTGGGATGGTTCTTCCAGGATTTGGTTTCAGGACTGCTTCTGTTCGCTGGCTGGCACAGGCTGGTCATCAGTCGGCGGGTGGTGAGCAATTGCACTGTGTCTCACTCATTTGCATACTCTGTTATTACTGTTATTATAATTATCATTTTATTTTAATTAGTAAATAGTTCTATCTCAACCCATGAGTTCCCTTGCCCTTTTTACAATGTCTCTTATTTTCCAGTTCTGTTACCACCCCATCAATTCTTATAAATGCCACTGCAGGCAGCGAATATGGCTAAACATTGGTAATTTTAGAGGGAGGTAAGGGTATAGATGTTTCTAATAAACTCGATCTCATTGTGCCTTATTTTCCTCCATGTCCTTCAAAACTCCACACAGTTCCATCTGGGAGTTTCCACATTTGCTCGCACAGTATATAAAATCCTAAAAGATTTTAATTATGATCTTTAATTGCAAAGCGAGTACTCAACACACGTTTCTTGCTCAGGAGCCATGAATGACCTTGGCAGTTAGACACTGTCCTGGTTTTGCTAGGATAGAGTTAATTTTCTTTTTAGTAATTAGAAAAGCAGTATTTTACTTTCAGTGTTTCAGTTCAGACTTATCATGAGAAGAACATTGATAAAGTACCAATGTTTTTAGTTACTGCTGGAGCTCAAGGTCACCGTGTTTGTCTCCTTCACAGCTGCATTAGGACTGGGAGGGGGAAGCGCAGTGAGGAGCAAAACCCAAAACTGGCATCTGGTTGTGCCAATGAAATATTCCATATCATATCACGTCATGTCAGTATATTAACCAGGGGTGACCGGAAGACGGGGCACTTCTCTCGGGGATCGCTC
>NW_010297773.1:0-202 GCF_000700745.2 Antrostomus carolinensis | reverse complement strand
GAGGGGGGGGGAGGGTGATAGAGCAGGCTGTGTTTGGCTGCAAGCTGCAAGCAAAAGGGTGAATCCACCCAAACCACCACAGACACTCAACACTCCCCCCATTCACACTGGTAATCTTAACTCTTTGCCATCTGGGTCGCAAGCCCAGGCACATTCTTTAAGCAACTTAAGCCCCAAAATATTATTTGGGAAATCTCCTAAA
>NW_010297772.1:0-4369 GCF_000700745.2 Antrostomus carolinensis | reverse complement strand
TCCACCCTCTGCAGGCTTCTTTTTTGATCCTGAGTTGGTCCAGTTTTCCCACTCTCTTCTGGGGGATATCATCAGTGTTAGTCACTTGGACAAAATTCCTACAGTGCCCCTAATTCTTATTTGCGCAGAGTCTCCAACTCATTAAAAAAAAAAAAGGTGTTTTCCTGAAACTTGGGGTTTCAGCACTTCTGCAGCCAGGCCACGTAGAGCAAGCTGAATTCCAGTCATTCATGGTCCCCTGACTCTAACGCCCTGCACAGACATTACATACTTTCTCAGTAAAGCACACCTGCTTTTTATATTAGTTTATCCTACATTAAATTATCTCAATGCAGATTTTGTTCAACCAAACAGTAAAATAAAACATCAGGCCATCTTATGTGCAACTATACAGTCCATATATATTTTAACACAAAGAAAAATACTGTCTATAGTATTGGCACTTTGTTATAAATCAAGACAGCTGTACCGGACTGAATGAAGTTATCTGATCTGAGATCAGCTAACAATATCAACTTTACTGCCCCTTCCGGGGACTTGTTAAGTTAGAAGTAAAGTGGGACATAAAAAAGGAAAAAAGTCCAAAGTTAAGGCTGACAGGACCACTACTGCCAGGCTTTGAGCCTCTGGGGTTGCAGGGATGCCAGGCTGCGTTCCAGAAGGAAGCCTGGCAAGCGGCAGAGCTGTGCTGGAGTGCAAAGGCATTACGTGATCAAAGCAATCATCGCCAGGTAATGCAGAGCTTCCCGTAAAGCCTGAAACAAGAGGGTGATATTTAGGGCTGCAGTGATGCAACCTGAATCTCACTTACACCAACATCAGTGAAAAGCATTTTTCAAAGTTGACTGCCAGGTAACAGCAGTAATTCTAAATGAGAAGGTGTTTATTTCTTCTGAAGTTAGAGATGCCACAGTGCTTTTGTTTTCTGTGGGAAGCTTTTCAAGCACAGCTAGGTTTTCTGTTACAGCATTTCATCATTACTTTGCACTCCCCCCCTCATCTTGTAGGAATGAACACAATGTCGCTGCTGCCCTTCCAAGAATGGATGCAAAACTTGGAAGCTGAGACAAAACAGAAGGGAAACTCCAGAAAATGTCGTAATTTCTATGTTTGCCAGCTCTCAATTAACTAATGGGATGAGCTACAGCTTCTCTCTCTAAACTGATGTATCTACTAAACCAGAAACATTTGTCAACTGTTCAGACAGAAAACCAAAACCACTACCTTCTTCATCTTACTGGTATACTCCATTAAATAAAATACTGAACCGTCATTTAAGAGAAATGACTACATTTTATTAGTCAAAACAAAAATTCCCAGTTTACCCATCTTGTCTATTTGCACCTAAATGAACTAATCCACGCTGCCTGTGTTTTACCCTACCACAGGAACAGTGAGCACAGCAGAACCCACCTACTGCCAGAAGACCAGGATTTCAAACCAAGCCCCTACCACAGGAACAGTGAGCACAGCAGAACAAGACCAGGATTTCAAACCAAGGCTATTTCTAACTCACATGGTTACTAGAAAGCCCCCAAAAGACAAGCTGAGCATAAGATAAAGCTGAGATCAGTTCGTTTCCAGGGTGTGAGGACAGAAGAAGAGAAATGTAAAGCAGTACAAAAAAATCTGCATGGATATTTCTTTAAATGATTCCTTCTGGAATAGCTGTTCAACCACCAGCTGATACCTTCTGTGACTTTCCTTATCGCTGTCCCAAGCAGCCTCCACTCTTTCTATCTTGAAAGCAAAATACCAAAACAAAATCACAACAGTTCTGTTCATATCTTATTACTCATTCCTCCTGTCAGTCTCCTATTTTTATTTAGCCCAAGAGCATTAAATCCCCAGCCTGCAACGCAACAGTCACAGCATTAAGCTGCCGCTGCTCCTTGTGGACCTGGTAGCAGCAGATGTACTAACAAATGTAGTGCGGGTTGTGTTTTGAAACTTCAAGGTAGAAATTCTTCTTTAAAAAGCTTACCCTATCATTTTTATGTAAGTGTATATATAAATATACATTTATTACATAAAAATGTATGTTTTAACATATAAAGCTTTATATAGATTTATATTTTTTTTATATGTGTGTGTGTGTGTGTGTAACTGCTCCCTGACCACTGGACAACCAGCTAAAATACAATTTACAGCTCACAGCAGAGGAATGACACTGAAGCAAACTGTTTCTTTAACAAAATGTTATTCTACCTGTAGCAGTGGAAAGCTGTAAGACACTAACACAGGCTGCCCCCATGCTTGATTTTGATGTCAGTTGCAGTATATAAACTTCAGCAACCCAGACAAGCCAAGTATCTTCAAGTATTTTTCAGAGACCGTAAAACCAGGAAGACTTAGGGAATGGACAATTATCAAAGCTGTTGTACAGGAGCCTTGATGCACTGAGGGAAGCACAGAATGTTTACCTCAGAGGAGTTAACAAGAGGGAATACAAAGAAAAGATCCAAATAAACGGTTCAGTGGAAGCAAACTTCTTTTGACACAACAAGAGGAGAGGGGAAAACACAACTTAACTGAAAGAATGGAAAATATCAGATGGAAATTTCAATTAATATTATCATTAATTATCTTGTCGCGAAAGGTGTCAGTGAAATCTGCTGGTGACACAAAATCTGGGCGCTGTGCTGCAAGGAGAAAGATGGAATCACCAAAAGGAAAACTGAATGCTGAGAAGGAATATAACAGAAATGTAATGAGGTTGAAGTAACACAGAGCACAAGGTCATTCACTCAGGGAATCACTAAGAAATTCTGCTATCAGTGTTGGGCCGTGATGCAAATGTTTGTACGTGATGGAAGAAAGAGACCCAGTTCCATCAGCAGGGTACTGACCTGCTGTGACCTCCCAGTGTGACGTATGCATGGGGGAAGGCAAATAGTTCTCTGGTGCAGAGCTAGGAAAACACTGACACCATCATGCGAGGTAATGCCCAGACTTCATCTGGGACAGCCCAGTAGCATCTGGTCCCTCACACATCAGGGATTAATGGAAAACACAGGAAATTGGAAGATAATCAAGGTACCAGATTTCTGTCTTGTACAAGGATATTAAGGGTTCGGCTTACAGCAAAACAAAGGCTGAAAGAAGTAACAAAACCTTGAAAGTATAATGTTGGTGCAAGAAATGAGTGCATGTAAGGCAGTCATTGCTAAATTTAGGCTGGAAATTAGAACATCCCTGACATCAGAGAAAGGTGGTCCAAGAATGGCTTTCCAAAAGGGTATAAAATAATCTAACAGAACCATCTTTGAAGTTATGAATTTTGTAATATGATGGGGGTAAGCATCTGAATGAGAGATACTTTTCTCTGATATGGTTTTGTTTTTTTGGGTTTTTTCCATTAAGAAAAAAAAATCAACAATTTTTCTGTGGAATTCACCAAGAGGTTAACGAGAATCTAAAAAACCACCTCTGCACAAAAATCCATCAGCATTATAAAACTGCATGGTTAGTGAATAATAAGAACATCCAGAGCACAAAGTTTAAGGAAAAAAAAAACAAAAAAAAAACAACAAAACAAAGCCCATCAAAACCACACAACAAAACCCAAACAAACACCTAAGATTTGGAGTATCCAGTTTCAAAGGATAAAATGGCTTTCTTCTAATACAATTTGGAAGAAACTTTGTGAACAGATTTTTCACTCTGCCTTCTGCACAATTTCTTGGCCTTCTCTGAAGCAGTCGAAACCAGGAATGACTGAGGGCAGATGAACTATTTCTGAGGTATGATTCAGGATTTTAATTTCTACTACTTTTTTTTTTTTTTTCTCTCCTTAAAAGCCCCTTTTTCTAGGTGCAGTTACCAAGTGCACATCTGAATGTCTCAATTTGCCATAAACTGGACAAGAGCTACAGCTCTAGCAACATAAGCACACATTTCTTCTGCTGCAGAACTGAAGGAAGGACTCGTCTTATTTGTAGGAAGCAAGCAACTCATTTATGTTTTTGACAAGAAAACAATTCAGCTCTCTGGGGTTTTTTTGGTTTGTTTTCTAACCTAAAGGGATATGAAGAAAAAACATAAATTGAAAGTCATGAGGAACTCATATGGACAACAGTGCTGTAGTATCCAAATACAGTACCCAAAATAAACCTCTCCTTTGTTTCCAGTTTTGGCAGGTTTTATGGCAGAGCCACTCGATACAGAGAACTCTCACACACCACCTCTATTGACTAAACAGTTGCTCGTCAGCCATACAAAGCCCCTCAGCATTTCAGTAAGTAGAGAAACGTTGGAAAGAGCAATTTCCACAGCATCATATGAAAAAAAAAAAAAAAAAACCTTACTTTAAGATCAGTTAATGAAATAAGGAAATAAAAAGTTTGCTGATGACACAAAGCTGGGAGGA
>NW_010297771.1:13685-14645 GCF_000700745.2 Antrostomus carolinensis | reverse complement strand
CATCAGCAAACTTGCTGACAATGCACTCTATGACTCAGCTATACTGTAGTGGGTTAGGACATCCAAGACATTTGCATGGTGCTGGTAGGCATGACACAAGATGCAAGGAGAACTTGCATTCTTTTGGAATGGCAGCTGGATGCCAGGCAGGGTCAGAGGACAACTCAAACAACACTAGATGCCAGAGTTCACAGAGCTGAATTGAGCCCCCACCGAGTATGATGCCAAATAAGAAAAATTGTTCTTGCATTGATATCAATGTGTGAGAACCCTACCTGCTGATATCTTGACCTAACCTTGTTAGACGATGTGATAAAAGCTCATTTCCACAACCACAAAGGAGCACAGAGAGACAATGGCAGATGGAGGAACCCAAATAGTAGTCTTCCTGGTTGCTCTGTGCCAATCACAGCAGAGCAATCAGTCCTTAGAAGGTATATCTCCACAAACCCAGAGGGGCAGAAAAGCTTAATGACAGGCAGGAACACAAATTAAGAACTCAGAGGAAGAGACACCATCAAAAGAAGAAACAAAGGCAGGGAAAGGGATAGATTTAGCTGATCTGGGGAAAGACTATGGGAAAATGGAGTGGTAAGGGGATACAAAAGGCTGGCCATTTGTAAATAATTTGCTCATTGGTGCACTTGTTTGACCATGTTCTGTGACTGATCAGCACAGTCTGTCCTATCTTCTTATAAAATTCCTAACTTTTCCTATGTGAGGGACTCCCTGTTCACTCTGTGTGTGTGTGGATGCACATGTGTATCGGGGTCTGAGTGCAAGCAACTGGAGTCAGATCATGGGCTGGAATGCTTGCATGCCTGTGGTGCAAGCAGATGAAACAAAAGTAGGTCTGGATGTCAGCAGCTGGGCTGGAACTGTGGGCTGAAAGGCCCGTATTCCTGGGTGCCAGAGGCTGGAGACACCAGAGTGAAACCAAGTGCCAGCCCCTAGGGTTGG
>NW_010297771.1:0-13634 GCF_000700745.2 Antrostomus carolinensis | reverse complement strand
TGTGGGTGAGGGAGTGAATATGTGCATTAGCAAAAAACAAGCCAAACTAACTTATGAGTAGATGAAGTGGTCTGGGAGCCAGAAGTGTCTCTAAGAGCAAGACCATGGCAGGATTGATACTGGGGACCAGGGGAGTCCCAGAGAGTTCTGGATGTGTGTGTGTGTGTAAACATATATTCTTATCAATGGACCTCTATCCAGCTCAGCCAGAGGGGAGCAGGATGAGCCTTCTGGTGCTGTCTGTTCTCCTGAGTGTCCTGTGTGTGCATCTGTGACCTACGTGGCTGGCTGTATATATATGTATACATGTGGTGCATCTGTGTTCTCTGTGTGGCTGTGCCTACAGGGGCTACATTTTCAGCCTTGCTACTGGCTGGACCTGGAGGCATGGAGATGCAGCAACCTCACCTCTTTTGGGCTGTCAGATCCCATGGGAAGTAAGGTAGAAAACAGTACAGAAATAATTAATTTGTTTATGTATGTTACCACCTTCAGCTGAGCTAAAGAGCTTGTGGAATAGTGCAACAACTAGCTGAAGGAAGCAAGCACTCAATTTTAATGGTCTGAATGGAATAACACAGTGACCTGTCTAAGAAGGTGTGGTGGATTTGTGTGGTGGGGTTTTGGTAGTGGTGGAGGGGCTACAGAGGTTGCTCCTGTAAGAAGCTACCAGAAGCTTCATCAGCTCCAAGTCAGACCCTCCCCCCTCCAAGACTGACCCAATCAGCAACAATGGAAGTACCTCTGTGGAAGCATATATAAGAAGGGGAAAAAGGTGTTGTGCAACAACACCACTGCAACCTGCAGCAGAGAGAGGAATGAGAAAGATGTGAGAGAAACAGCTACACAGACACTAAGGTCAGTGAAGGAGGAGGGGGATGATGTGTGTCAGAGCAGAGACTGCCCTGCAGCCCATGGTGAGATGGCAGGTTGTCCCCCAGCAGCCCATGGAGGTTAACGGTGGAACACATAACACAGTCACAGAACTGCCTCAGTTGGAAAAGACCTATAAGATAATCAAGTCAAATCATTAAACTAACACTGACAAGTCCCTTAAACCATGACTAAACCATGTCCCTAAGCACTATGTCTAGATGACTCTTAAATACCTCCAGGATGGGGACTCCACCACTGCCCTGTGCATATCCACCTGCAGCCTGTGGAGTACCACACACTGGAGCAGTTGTCTGTACCTGATAGTGGCCATGACTCTATGGGGAGACCATGCTGGAGCAGGGGACCCAGGGGTAGGAGGTGTACTGGAGCAGAGATCCACCTGCAGACCATGGAGGAACCCATGCTGTAGAAGTTGGCTGCTCCCAAAGAAGTCAGTGATTCCATGGGAAGCCTGCACTGGAGCAGTCTGTTTCTTAAGGACTGTAACCTGTGGGAGGGACCCAAACTGGAGCAGTTAATGAAGAACTGCAGCCTGTGGGAAGGACTCACGTTGGAAAAGTTCATGGGGCACTGTCTCCCATGAGAGGGACCCCATGCTGGAGCAGGGGAAGAGTGTGAGGAATCTTCCCTCTGAGGAGGAAGCAGTGGCAGAAATAACATGTGATGAATTGACTGTAACCCTGTCAGTTACAGTCCCCATGTGCCACTGAGGGAGAGGAAGTAGGGAAATTAGGAGCAGAGCTGAGCCCAGGAAGAAGGAAATGGTGGGGGAAAGGTGTTTTAAGATTTGGTTTTATGTCTCATTATCCTACTCTGATTGACCAGTAACAATTTTTTTTTTTTTCTTTTTCCCCAAAGTCAAGTCTGTTTTACCCATGACCACAATTGATGAGTGATCACTCCCTGTCCTTGTCCTCACCCATAAGCCCTTTGTTATATTTTCTCCTCCCCATCCCACTGAAGAGGGGAGGAGTGAGCAAATTGCTGTGTTGTGCTTAGTTGTTCTCTAAGGCCAAACTATGACAGAATATATTTTCCTAAAATTGTTAATACTAAAGAGGAAAGCAACCATAAGAGAAATTAAAGAGTAAACAGGGAATTACATAGAGATATTTTCAACAGAGGAGTCAACTTGAAAATTAATACAAAGAAAGCACAGACATTCGTGATGGGGGACAGACTATGTAAGCAGTCTGCATCTAGCTAGTAGCCTCAAAAGGAAGGATGAAACAAATAAGGACCCCACCTCATATAACTCATGGCAGATTTTCTCCCAGACATGTGCATTAGCAGGTTGTAGGGAACTGGATGAATATAGAGCAAGAGCACCAGCATCTCCCAGAAAAGATGTAATTAAGTAGGAGAACCCGTACTCACAGGAAAGGGGAACATGCATTCACATGCCCAGTGGAGATGTGTTAAGTGAATATAAATGTGGATGTGTGTGGGGATTAGAAAGCTTTGGCATTAGTTATAAAAAGGTAGTTAGAAATGTATGGGGTTTTACTGACATTTTTTAAGTGTCTGGTATCTACTTCATTGTTGGTATTAATCCAGAACATAAGGTTCACTGACTTGCAGTTGAGTGTCATTAATAAATCAATAAACTTGATTTGATTTAAACCATGTGCAACAGTTTGTACTTGTGAAACACTCCAGCAAGATCTCTATGGATCACTAAAATTCAGCCCAGCCAGAACAGTGTCACAATTTGTCAGATAATATTAAGAAGAAGTCACATGGGCAAATTTTTCATGAAAGAAGAATTTCAGGTTATCACAAAGCAATATCGGCAGCCTGCAGTCACTAAATCATTGCAATTTGAACACAGAGGTTTCTTTTGTATCTGTCTGGAAAGCAACCTTCCACAAAACAACCCTACCACAAATACAGCTGACACTCTACTGCTAGTCTAAAATGGCTGCTCCAGTATCTAGCTGCCTCTTAAAAAATAGTACGATTCTGACTGGAAATAACTAAGTAAAGGATCAGTTCTAGTCTCAAAGAGCAGCTCCTCCTCTTTATCCTCTTTTTGACTGTTTCCTGCTTGTCTTCCCATTCCTTCCTCTTTTCCCAAAAATATTACTAGCAGATTCCATTACTGTACAGGTCAATTTCATCTGAATCTTGTATTTTGCTTCATGTCCTTGACATCTAACCTCTTGTTACTTCAAACTTAGCAAAAAAGTCTTCCTGTAAAACAGAGGGAATAAAAATCATAGAATTTTAGGTACATAATTGTAAAACTTAACAAAAATATCCAAACTAAATTGATGTAATTATTGCTATTATCTGAAAAAGAAATCCATATTTACTCTATGAGTCTTAGCAGAACTAGTTAGTAACACCTATTTCATATTCAGCCTCTTTTTCTTCTAGAGAATATTGTTCATGCTAAAGTGCAAGAACCAATGTGCTAGAAAAGTTGCACATATAGTGTATGATACTTTGAGACTGTGGTTTAGCGGTGACTTCCTACAGGCAGTAGCATGAAGTGCTTTGGACATTAAGCAGGGATAGAAGATAAGTGGTATATGACTGCTACCAGCTGCTCCATGACAAAGGTTTTTGATCTTTCATTCTCACCAATGTTTCTTAATGACACAAAATAAGTTTGAGATGCAGCAGACCATGCTATCACTGTAGTGGCTTGTTCAAACTCTAGATGCAAATTACAACTTTGTAGTAAAGTTGTCTATGTTTAATGGAGAAGAGCCTTTTGGCTGAATTTGGGATAGTAGTTTAGATACCCTCAAATTCTGAAAATAGTTTGTTAGCCTTATTGAAAGTATTCCTTTAAAAGTGGGCCTGAAGGTATAGGTTCATTTTTCACTATGAGACATACAACATATTGAATTCAAAATAAAAATGTTCCATAAAACCATAATAAAACAACTAAAAATCTCAACTCCACTCATTCTTCAAGCTGATTTTGATGCCTTTAAGATAGGAAAAAAAACCTCAGACAAGTTCAAAAAAACACATTCAATATTTAAATCCTTTCCCTCCTCCAAGTAAATCCAATTTATAATGACCTAAATAATAACAGATATTTTGATAAATACTGTAGTCATACAAGGTGGAAAAAACAAGTGTTAAGACTACCACTTGATAAATGTATTGAGAAACTTCTCTTTTAGTAGTAAGTTTTCTTTATTCAATTAATCTGTAATTTCCCTATTCCAATAATACTTTTCCCTCAAATAACTTGCCACTTGACAATATAAATAAGAGTGACTAAAAGCCATTGAATTTGAAGAGAAGCTTTAATCTGTTCAGGAAAAAAAAAAAAAAAAAAGAAACTAATTAAGATTTCACAAAACAACCTATTAGCTTGACTTGAAAGAACAATTCTGTTTCCTCTGCATGTCCACTTACTGGACTTGTTGACAGACAGGCAAAGAAACTCCTCAAATCTCTTTTGTTTGACATAGGGTATGCAAGGGAAAGACAATGAAAATGGTATATTACATATGAGAAGAGGCTGCTTTGCAGCTTTTTACACTAGGTAAATTAGTAATTTTCTGTTTTATTTACAGAATGTCACCCACAAGGGTATTCTAATGTGAGAACCCCACATTTAGATGTAATGAATGGTGCAAATTAATTTAATACTTTTCCTGCCCCAGAAGGCTGTAGTTTTGTAAATTTGATATTTTTTATGTCTTTAAAACACTGTAACAACAATTCACATAATTATAGAAAAATGTGGGCTGAAAGAGATCTCTGAAGGTCAACTAGTCCAATCTTCTACTCAGTTGTAGGTCTACCCTTAAGAAGACATCAGATTGTTCAGGACTTTATCCAAATAATTTCTTAGGATTCTTAGGATGGAGATTCCACATCCTCTTTGGACAACTTGTTTCGGTGCTTAGCCACTCTCATTGTGAAGAATTGCTTCCTTACTGCTTCCTGTTATTTTCTCTGCTTCAGCTTGTGACTGTGTGACTTCTCCTGTGTGCCTGTGAGAAGAGTAGAAGAGTATGGCTCTGTTTTCTACATAACTTCCCTTTAGATAGTGGAAAACTGTAACTTCACCAAAGAACATTTTTCTTCTTTATTTTCTCTTTTTACTTCCCTTTTTCTTTTCCTTTTCTTTTGTTTCCTTTTCTTTTTCTTCCTCTTTTCTTTTTTTCTTCCCCTTTCCTTTCCTTTCCTTTCCTTTCCTTTCCTTTCCTTTCCTTTCCTTTCCTTTCCTTTCCTTTCCTTTCCTTTCCTTTCCTTTCCTTTCCTTTCCTTTCCTTTCCTTTCCTTTCCTTTCCTTTCCTTTCCTTTCCTTTCCTTTCCTTTCCTTTCCTTTCCTTTCCTTTCCTTTCCTTTCCTTTCCTTTCCTTTCCTTTCCTTTCCTTTCCTTTCCTTTCCTTTCCTTTCCTTTCCTTTCCTTTCCTTTCCTTTCCTTTCCTTTCCTTTCCTTTCCTTTCCTTTCCTTTCCTTTCCTTTCCTTTCCTTTCCTTTCCTTTCCTTTCCTTTCCTTTCCTTTCCTTTCCTTTCCTTTCCTTTCCTTCAAGAATTACAGAATGGGTGATATTTCCTTCGTTTTCAGTGCTACATTCATTATTTTAACAGAGTGTTTAGTATAAATTCTTGCATAAAGCAATCTCTCCCTTTTCTCCAAAATATTGTGAACTAGTTTAACAATCTGGCTTTAACTCAGATATAAAAGCTATTTGACCCCTACAAAGTTCAGGAACTACAAAAGATACACTCTTTAATTTTTGAACGACAGTATTAAGGAGTACATTATAGTATGTTGAAAAGAAGAATCTGAAGGTTAACAGTCCTACTTTAAAAAGCAATTACTTTCTTTAGTATTTTAAAATCAAAGGTCAGTATGATCTCTGTGTACTCAAGCATTTTCTTTTTTAGTTAGTGTAATCTCTTATTAAATATTTTTGAAAACAAAGTGAAAACTAATAAACATATTAAAAAAAAAAATAAAGTGTTAGAATTTCACAATAGAGTACAAGGTCACAAAATGTATTCAAACAAAAGCTGTTACACTGGTAAGATACTAGCTCTCCCCATCTCTTTCAACAACACTTGAACATTATGTACCCTTTTAGAAATGTTTATCTATAATACTGTGGGTGCCATTTATCATAATGTGATGTGCTTTCCAAATAAGAACAAACCTCTGCAGAAAAAGTTCACATTATGTATTGATGCCGCATTAAGAGGCCCTGTCTCCAAGCTATCAGGAAAACTAATAAAACAATACAGTACAGTTTCAGAAATATTAGCTTTGAGTACAAGTGTTAAGGACACTTCAACTTAGTAAGTAAAAGAATTATCTTGTCACTAAAATAGAAAATGGAGGCAAACAGCCATCTACTCAACGTGGATTAGAGTAAATATTTATGCTGGAGTAAACTATAACAAGGTTCCTTGTATTCAAAGTTAAATTCAACAAATGCACTAGTTAAGAGTTTTATAACTTTAACAGACATTTTAAACCAAGTCAATGACTTTAATAATAATACATGATAACAAAAATTCCGTATTTGTAATATGCTGAGTAACCTCATTTCTCACTAAGGTCAGGGAGAGGTACTGACGTTCAAAATCTTTACAGATTCCATTTCTAATATAAATGTTACAGCATGAACCCAAGGAAATACATAACTATTTCTATACTTACAGTCACAGAAATTCCACACACTTTTGTTTTACAGTTTCAATTAATGTTTATAAATCTTAATATAAAATTGCCTATTTGATTCTGATTCTAGTTTAAAAAAAAACTTTTCCTCTAATTCTAGATTAAAGTTCTCCTCTGCAATAATCATACAAAGCCGGTCAATAACGTTAATTCTTGGATCAGATTTACTGATGCTCCATAGCAAATTTGTAATGGTTCATTGCAAAGAAGTCATAAAGCTGACTCATTAAGTTCCTGAGGATTCCCTATAGAACTGCTTTAATGGTGTATATTTTGGGTTCATGCCCAGAGAAGATTCCCTCATAAAATGGGGTTAGACAGTGATCTCTTGCTGCCAGAATAAACCTATGGGCTGTGAGCACAAGCACAAACAGAAGTAACCTTAAGGCAGGTGACATTACGTTTATGACTGGACTGAACTGCAGTCAAATCTCACTTCTAAGAGAATGAGACAGGCATACAGTTACCATTCAGGCCCAACCAAATAAGTCTAGCAGATCTTCTCATATACGTAGCTGTCAGAATTTATGTATTATTTTAAATTATGTGGAAACATAACAGAATTGAAATAGCAAAACATACTTGCCACAATTAATCTAAGGTCTAATACATAATATAATACTTAGTAAGGCATCCAAAATGCTTATAATTCTTTATAACGCAATAGCTACCGATATTATTTTATCCTCAAACATAAAAGATTAGTAGATTCATTATCTTGAAGAACAACATTATTTTCTTTAAAATGTACAGAAAGTGAAAAAATATTATCTCTTCTTCTGACTTCATTGAATTACATTTTCACTTTATAGATTTCAAGGAGCTTTTTACCTGTTCTCAATCCCTTCTATATCCTTCAACATTTACACTAGCAGATCTGAGAACATTAGCCTGGTGGATTTTCTTTTCTTTTATTCAAGTACTTTAGTTTTGGTGATATTATTTCTACTTGTTTGTTTTGTTTTGTTTTGTTTTGTTTTGTGTTTGTTTTTTTTTCTTTTTCCTCTATCTGTTCATAATATCCCAAATTTATTAATCTTTGACAATATTTTTGGTATTTTTGCTAGGTCATGAATCATTCTACTACTGTTCCTAACATTTTATATATATACACATATATAAACATGTAAATAAAAATATACTTATTTCTATAGATTTTAATTAGATTCTAATTGTCATACATATGAGAGTCCAGACATACTCTGGTTCTCTTCATTTTTGTGGCATACCTAAATTAGATTGCATCTATAAAAATGGTGAAAGATAAACATGGCCACAAAATTATTGTTTAACTTAAAGCTAAATTGTCAAGGAATAACAAATATTAAAAGCAAAACCCCATTTTATTATTTTTTTTAAGTTTTAATAGCTAGTCTCCCTTACTAAATTAACCTTGTGATTAATTTTCCCAATTTACAAATAATCTATTTATATTCGACAATGATTTTCTCTTCTGAACTGGAATACTTTCTCTATTTATGCCTAGTTTCCTTAATAGAGCAGTTCATGCAAGCTCCTTACTCTCAGCTGGCAGACTGAAAATTTCTTGTGAGTAACTGAAAATTTCATTGTTTTGAAGTGTTATTTTCAGTTGGTGACTGGTGGTTCTTTTATGCTTTTTTTTTTTTTTTTTCTGTTTTCCAGATGTTAAACTGAGTTTTGAATGAGCTCTCACTAGCCTGTACTTTGAATGAAAAGTTCTAATTACTGTGATTTTTAAAAACCCTTCTGGTGTGTCAGTTTCAAAACCATGAATCACAGAAAAAAGTGTTATCATCTTCCTTGTTTCTCATTCTTGTTCTTTTATTTTTTTCAAAAGGGAAATGGTTTAGAAGAGTGAAAACTAAACTATTCAAAGTAGCCTCAGATGGTGTTATAATCAATATCAACACCCATGTGCATGGAAGAGATATATTGCCAAGTCAGATGTTTTGTTCTTAGAATACTGATAAAATCTGCTGAAAATGTTGCAATATTATTGATAGTTCTCTGGGAACTGGAAAATTCCACCAACTATGTAAACTCCTGTAGGTATATAGAGATCATGTTACTAGATTAAGCCATTGAACCCATTGCCCAAAAGTAACAGATGGTAGCAAACATGAAGTGCACTAAAATCAAGTGACTGTCCATCTAAATCTCCAAAATAAACTTAGTATTTAATCCTGAATGGTTTATTGCTTTAACTTGTCTACATTATCACAGCTAGACTTTTTATTCCACCTGTTTAAAAGAGATGGAGGTTGCATGCTAGATACACACTCTGCCCCAGAGCAGCAAAGGGCTCTGGGCTCAGCCTTTTGCTTTCCTGTTGAAGGACTGTGAACAGATAATTTTCTAGAGTTATGTCATGAGATGGAGAAAAAGAGAAAAAGAATTTATTGTCTGGGACTAAATAATGTCATATGTATTCCTCTGAAAAGACATATGATGTAGACATAACTTGGCTAAACTGGTATCCTCACAAACCTAGTCTATCTATCCTTTTTATTTTTACTGTTTAGATATATGGAACAAGCTTGGAGCTGCAGTGGCACAATTTTTCACAGTACTTTGGCTACTTTGTGATGTATCTTGTTATTATCATATGCTTCATTATGTTACATTAGTTACCTGTTTCTGAACCAATCTCCTTATTTGTACAAAGCAATTTCTGCATTTCTCCCTACAGAAACTGAACTGAACACAAATCTTTTCATGGCCTTGGAAAGAAATCTGATACTTAATCAGAAATAACTAATCTTGAATTTGCTAAGACTTACAAATTGTACAAGGGTCAATACCCTTCTTTTGTTCAAAAGTAAACTGGTCTCTACCTGACAGTGATTAAGATAATGCACTTCCCTCTTTGCCCTCCTATAGTAATGATATAGTCTTATCAGCTGTTAGTTAGAAATAATTTTACTGTGAAAAAGACAGGACCCAGAGCTCAGTTCTGCCTTTGGTAGTGTTATTTCATATTTTTTCAACTAAAGTCTTTTTGCAAAGTTATAAAAAAAAAAAAAAAAAAAAAAGTAACTAAGTTATAACTGATGTGTCAGTTTCAAAACCAGTCATTACTTGTGTTCTACCTGTTTTATTTGATGGGAATTTTGGCAGGGAGAAATAGGATGTCCAATGCAAGACAATAAATCTGCTGGTAGAGTCAGTCTGTTCCCATTCTTTATAGGTGCTCTGCAGGCTATGCTCATCATTAGTAAATAGTGAGCTGGTCTAAGAACCTTTTTATTTTCCATTTTGCATATTTCCTTATTTCCATTATGCATAAACCTTAAGCCAATCTACAGGTCTCCTGCTCTTTGAGGTAAAATGCTTCCTGCTAGTCCTTCTGGTGGTCTTAATTCAAGTGGTAGTGCACTTGTTATCATGTTTTCCAATGAGCATTTATAGACCACCAGGCACCCTCTCAGAAGTTATAATGATTTTCAGGAAAGCTAAAATTTGAGTTGATCTTGCTTTACAGTGACATTTAAAATTTATTTAAGTTTTAAACTACCTTCAAAGAAAGAAGGGAATTAAGTGAGGTCACTTTTTAAACACGTAAGTATATCACTTGGACATCTACCTCCTGTAGTTCAAGGAGAAGAAGCAGGTATTTTGAAGACAGTATGCCTTTGACTTGAACAATCAGAAGTTGTCTGAAAGTGCCTCACTGCTAATTTCAATACTTGGAGACCTGGGCTGTCTTGCAAATGTGAAACTGGCTAATAGTTGGCATATATATCATTTTCATCCCAGTTTAATTTGTTATACTTCAACATTACAAATCACTGTAGAGAATATGGAGCTACAAACTAATATGCAATATTTTGCAATTATTTGGAAGCAGGGATTTTACAGGAGAAACATGTTCCCTTCTATCACACAGTGTCACACAACATGAAAATATGAAGTACCTTGATACTGAAAAATACTGTGGAGCATTTTCTGTCACTCACATACATTGATTTTCCAGGTAGAGCAGAGCCTTAGAAAGCCTTCAAGGAATATTTGCCTCAGGTATTTCTTGTGTTATCGTCTGCTCTTTGACAGTGAGCAGTACAAAGCCTGTATGTCATGGAAAATGATAAACATTGTAACTATTTACAATTATGATATCCACTCTTTTGCACTTGAAAGATGTTATTGAATTTATTATAGGTTGTAAACTGAAAAGCAATGACTCCAGCAGATATTAACAAAACCAAAATGTAAAGCTGAGTTTTTTATCTAAACTGTTTCAGGACCTTAACACTGAACCAATCTTACTGTTTAAAGCATTGACAGTTTGTCTGGTTTAAAAATTAATAGGAAGATAAAATTAATGGTAAAACTTTTTGTTAACAGTGTCCAAACAGACAGGAAAATTTACTCAGGCCTTTTCATCTTAAGAAAATGTTTATTGGAAAATGTATGTTTATATATATAAAGATACAACAAAACAACTTAGTCTTAAATTTATATTATCTACACATTTTGAATTAGAATTGGAAGATCATTGCTGATTATTGCTCAAAATGAGAAAAGCAAAATCAGCATTGTAGATGATTTAGATTTTGTGATGCAGACTGTGAACTGTTCTTTTAAAAAAGGAAGGTAAAAGACTTCAAATTGGAGAAAGAAAGAATTTCCTTTACGTTTCCAGTCAACCTGAACTTAAAATGCTTGTTTTGTTGGATGTTAAAAGGACATGGTGAAGCTCTACAGTTTTATGTAGCTTCTGTAAATGAAGCATAATTTCAAATACTGTGTAGCATTTTCACAGAATCACAGAATGATAGGGACTGGAAGGGACCTCAGGAGATCATCTAGTCCAACTCCCCTGCCAAAGCAGTTTCCTTGCAGCAGGTTGCACAGGAAAGCATCCAGGTGGATTTTGAACACCTCCAGAGACAGAGACTCCACAACCTCTTTGGGCAGCCTGTTCCAGTGCTCTGACACCCTCACAGAAAAGAAGTTTTTCCTTAAGTTTGTGTGAAACTTCTAGTTTTTTCCTACTGCCCCTTGTCCTGTCACTAGGCACTGCCAAAATGAGCCTGGCCCCATCCATTTGGCCCCATCCATTTGACCCCAGCACTTCAGGTATTTGCAGACATTGATAAGATCCCCTCTCAGCCTTCTCCTCTCCAGGCTGAAGAGTCCCAGCTCTCTCAGCCTCTCCTCGTAAGGCAGATGCTCCAGGCCCCTCATTATCTTTGTGGCACTCCGCTGGACTCTCTCTAGAAGATCCCTGTCTGAAGAGCCCAGAACTGGACACACTATTGCAGATGTGACCTCACCAGGACAGAGGAGAGTGGGAGAAGAACCTCCCTTGAAGTGCTGACAAAGCTCTTTTTTAATGCACCCCAGGATACTTCCTGGCCACAAGGGCACACTGCTGGCTCATGGCCAACCTCCTCTCCACCAGGACACCCAGGTCCTTTTCTACAGTGCTCATCTCCAATAGGTCAGCCCCTAACCTGTACTGGTGCGTGCAGTTATTCCTCCCCAGGTGAAGGACTCTGCACTTGCTCTTGTTGAACCTCATCAGATTCCTTTCTGCCAAACTCTCTAGTATGTCCAGGTGTCGCTGGATGGCAGCACAGCCTTCTGTTGTGTCAGCCACTCCTCCCAGCTTTGTATCATATGCCAACTTGGTGAGTGTGGACTCTATCCCTACATTCAGGTCACTGATGAAGATGTTAAACAAGACCGGACTCAGTACAGACTTTATTTAAAGGACTGGTATCCCATTTAAAGGGAAAATTTGGAGAACGTGAAGACTAAAGGAGAATAAGAGGTGACAGTTTCCTGGAAATTTGACTATGAATTTGCAATCAGGTCTGCACCACATAACCAATAGTGTTTGTCATAAAACTAACAATTAAAAATTCTTTTGCATACAGCATTGTGATAAATGCAGCTAAAATACTACTGTGAATCCTATGAATGTTGTAAACAGAATAATAGTGATAAATCAAGTGGAGCCAAGAAATAAATTACAAAGTGGTCAGGAATTTGTGCAGAGAGATGACTGAGGGTAGACAGGAAGGAGATCTGAGTAGCCCAATATTAATAATTAATTAAGTCATAAATAAGGTTACAGATTAACATTTCTGCCATGATTCCATGCAAGTCTAATGCTAATTTTTGCTCCATGAAGTATGATTATCATATCTAACAACTTGACCGAGAAGAGGCTCAATTATGACATGGATACTGAATAGATAGTGAAAGAATAGAAACTCACAGAAATCAAAGACATTTACTCAGTATGATAAGATACATTTCTGGAAATAAAGAAATCCTTTATGACTGATTGATGTCTTTGGAGGTGGTAAAGACTCAGAAAGAAAACTGTGGCATGTATTTAGAGCATCTGTGTACAGATTGCTCAAAATTTCAGGAGCAGGAGGTAGAGAACAAACATAAGAGATTTTTAGGAAGATGGAATGGATGGATGGATTAGATTATTACCATAAAAATGGCTAGGTACCTGTATAACACTTGTAGGTGCTTTTAAAAATCCAGTACTGCATACCTAATCAGGATTTCAAACATTAATCAGAGGAAGGATGTGTCACTGATTCCCTTTACTCAAGAAGGCTCATTACAAAACTTGATTGTAATATTAGAACTACCACTGAGATATACCAGGCTAAAATCTGAAGTATCTTGTCTTCTACAGGAAGAAATAAAAGATTGTGATTTCATTAATTCATATTATTAACTTTTTGTTTTTCTTGCAAGTGATTCTTGTACTAGAAATACAGACATAGAGCAGGAATATTAATGTTAAAAGTAGATTTCATGAAAATATATTCTCTCTCACACATGATTTAAACATTTTAAATAATTTTAACAAGTATTTAAAGATGTTAAGTGTTTTGAAGGATGCTAACCACAAAGAATTCAATATCACTGTGCTGGTTTGTTATTTTGTTAATACAAAATCCACTTACTCTTTTGGCAACTTGATAAAGGTTAATCTAACCTAATATCCATACAGTCTTCACACAAAACCAACAGAAAACTTTGATGGCTTTACTTAACATTTTTTGTGTATTTGTTCAATATCATATACAATACAATTGTGGTGGGTAGACCCTGGCTAGAGGCC
>NW_010297770.1:16036-23756 GCF_000700745.2 Antrostomus carolinensis | reverse complement strand
TTTTTTCTTTTTTTTTTTTTTCTTTTTTAAACACTGGCTGTAGAAAAGATTAGGTTGTCCCCTTACTCTTCCCCCACCCAGCAAAAATATGTTAACACTAGTGGGGAAAAAAAAATTATTAAAAACAAAACAAAAACGAACAAAAATATATAAAAAAAGGACAAATTTGGCTTCCTGAGAAGCATCTACATATCTTATCTTCTTTAGAATCTTCAGGGCTTGTGCAGGCAGCCCAGGAGTTGGGAATAATTTTATATAAAGTCTTTAAAGTGATAACTTGCAGCCCAAATCATACCTGGACAGAAGGGGGGATGGCCGCCGTTAGACATCAGCGCGTGTGCGTGAGAGAGAGGAGGAGATTTTTTTTCTGTGTGTTTTTTTGTTGTTTGTTTTTGTTGGGGTTTTTTTAAATTTTATTTGATTATTCCAAGGGCTGGAGTTCAAGTCAGATACCACAATTTTGCACTTTGTTCTACATCCAACCTCAACTCCAGGCTCTGGTGGGATGGGGAAGATGGGGAGAAACTGGCCGGTGTTTTGTTTGAGGGGCTGGTTTGGTTTTATTTTTCTTTAAAAATTGGCTGCTTTTGTGCTGAAAAAAAAAGGATGTTTGGGTAGAAGGTGTGGGCCTTGTGTGGCCCCAAACTGGTTTGTAAGGTGCTGGGAGGTAGTGGAGCAGGTGAAGGTTGAGATGGAGCCGGGACCACTCTGGTGGCATCGGCTGCCGTTGGCATCTGCGCTGAAGCTGGTTTTAGGGTAAAATCTTTTCCTTCCTGATGCAGCAATGATGGGAAGTGGCAGGTTGAGGGAGGTTTGTGGTACGTGTCCCTTTGTCACCCCTTCAAACCCCAGTCAGAGAAATCTTTGCCCTTGGTTGTTTCCGTCCTCTCCACCACATCTCCATTTGGCTTTTCTCTTGAACTCTGGGTTGGATTTGGTGATTTATTTTTTTGAAGCATCAAGTGATTTGGAGTATTGAAACACCCTCCCATACCCTGGTTGGATGCATGTCCCATCTCCAGATGCCATGGGGCTGCTGAGGTCTCTGTGCCTCATTTCCTATGGGTTCGTGGTGCCCAGAGACCCCATGTGTGTCCCTCTCATGGTGTGTTTGTCATACGGTTGGGGAGCTTGAAGGGAACACAACTGGCAAGTAAATCTCATGGCAAGTAGATCTCAAGGCAAGTAGATCTCATGCCAAGTAGATCTCATGGCAAGTAGATTTCATGGCAAGTAGATCTCATGCCAAGTAGATTTCATGGCAAGTAGATCTCATGGCAAGTAAATCTCATGCCAAGTAGATTTCATGCCAAGAGATCTCAAGGCAAGTAGATATCATGCCAAGTAGATCTCAAGGCAAGTAGATTTCATGGCAAGCAGATCTCATGGCAGGTAAATCTCATGCCAAGTAGATATCATGCCAAGCAGATTTCATGGTAAATCTCATGCCAAGTAGATTTCATGCCAAGTAGATGTCATGGCAAGTAAATCTCATGGCAAGTAGATCTCAAGGCAAGTAGATCTCATGCCAAGTAGATCTCATGGCAAGTAGATTTCATGGCAAGTAGATCTCATGCCAAGTAGATCTCATGGCAAATGACTTTGAGATGGACCCATCTCTACTATCAACTGGGGATGTTGGGCGTTTGAGGGAAGCGACCCAAATACACTGTGTTCTGGGTGAGATTCACCCCAAAACCAGTGGATGGAGGTGGAATGGGGGGCTCAGGCTGTGACCTGGTGATCGGTTGATGTGTTTCATCTCCAAAGCTGCTGCTTTGCTCTACTCTCCAGCCTCTCTCTTGTCTCCCAGGGCTCAGGGAGATGATTTGGTTGGAGCGAGCATCCATCCCACCTACAGAACCCCAAAACCTCCATGAGCAACTCGAAGTTGTATTTCTGGAATCCACTCTTCACTTTCTGCTATGGATCATCCCTCTGGTTTTATTTTGACATCCAAACACGGCCACACCCTCATCCCCATCGCTCCCTGTCCCTTGGCTACTTGTTTTGCCTTTTCTTAATTTTTTTTTTGGGGGGGAAAGGACGTGATTTTGTAAACTAACGTGGAGAAAACAGCTTTTTTTGCACAAGTCGTTGCACAATAAGGGGAAAATTTAGTAAATTAGGTTTAACTTTAAAGGGAACTTTCATTTTTTCATTTTCATTCTTTTTTTTTTGGTTGTTTTTCCTTAAAACTCACTAGCAGAGCTACTGATGACAAGAGAAAAAAAGAAATAAATTTTAAAAAAGGAGATATGGACTGATTAAAAAAAAAAACGGACTGCATGGTTTACAGGTGAAATTGCGTTAGGATTTAGCATGTTGATTTCAACTGTACATTTATCCTGTTGTAACTTCTATTAAACTCGACAGCATATAACTCTTTAACAAAGCACCCGCGCTCGCTCTGGCTGTGTGCATCGCCGCGACGGCACCGCCTTTACCTTCACCTCACTGGGAGAAAAAGACATCCAAAAATCCTACATCCCATTAAAAACCCCCCAAATTTAATATCTCTTTTGTCCAACTAGCAAAGATTCCTTGCTGAAACACTTGGATTTATGGATTATCCCATAGGGAAATGACCTCGAAATGAGTGCTGGGTCCTACACCCCATGTTGCAGTGACGTGGTGGGAGCTGAAGGCAGGTTTGGCCTAATTTGGTGGCTATTTTAATTGGTTTCTACCATGAACAAGTCTGATTTGGGTACCACAGGATAGAAAGGATCTAAAGCTACTGGAGAGTGTCCAGAGGAGGGACACAACATTGGGGAAGGATTTAGAGGGGAAGGGTATGAGGAGAGGCTGAAGTCACTTGGGTTGTTCAGCCTGGAGGAGACTGAGAGGAGATCTCATCATGGTCTAGAACTTCCTCCCAAGGGGCAGAGGAGGGGCAGGCGCTGATCTCTTCTCTCTGGCCACCAACGAATGCCAGGAGCAGAGGGAATGGCAGGAAGATGTGGCAGGGGAGGGTGAGGTTGGCCATGAGGAAAAGGTTCTTGAGGCAGAGGGTGGTGGAGCACTGGAACAGGCTCCCCAGGGAGGTGCTGATGGCACCAAGCCTGACAAGATTCCAGCAGCATTTGGCCAAGGCCCTGAGGGACATGGTGTGAATGTTGGGCTTGTCCTGTGCAGGGCCAGGAGTTGGACTCCATGATCCTTGTGGGTCCTTTTCAACTCACAACATTCGATGATTCCATGATTAAACCCAAACCTGGAACTGAAGTAGCTGCCTTACTCTCATTGATTACATCAAGATGGGGAAAGTAATCCCATATAGGAATTAAGGCTTCACAGGGCAGAGCAGAGATAATCATAGAATCATAGAATGGTTTGGGTTGGAAGGAACCTTCAAGACCCAATCCAGTTCCAACCCCCCTGCCAGCAGCAGGGACACCTTCCACTAGACCAGGTTGCTCAAAGCCTCATCCAACCTGGCCAAGAACACTTCCAGGGAGGGGGCATCCACAACTTCCTTGGGCAACCTGTTCCAGTGTCTGACCACCCTCACAGTGAAGAACTTCTTCCTAATATCTCATCTAAACCTAAGAGGCAGTTCATCGAGGCAGAGAGTCAGTTGCTTAGTTTTTTATTGAGAAATCTTTTTGCTGCTCACGTTGTGTTTCTTCTTTCACGGAATTTATCACCCTTTGCCATTTGATGATTAGATTAACGTGCTGGTTTATTTTTACATTAGGATATTAAATTCCCTAAATATCTCCCAGCCCTGGCACTGAACGTGCAGTAGATTTGGATTTCTGGAAGATATTTGACTTGGTACTACATGGCACGTTGATTTGGAAATTAAAATTATATAAAATCAACATGACACTCGCTAATTAAAACCCGGTTAATTGGGATATCTCAGTGTCTAATCCTAAACAGAGGACATGTCCATCCTTGGAGGTTTTTCATGATGTGGTCACATAAAGCCAGAGTCTGATCTAGCATTAGCAACAGTCCAGCTCGGAGCAGGAGACTGGCCTAGAGATCTCCACAGGTCCTGTCCCACTGGAGAGGACAGGAGCATCTCTAGGTCCAAGCATGCTAAGGCTGTGCTGGATCTTCTTCCTTGTGATGTCCTGTAGACCCCACAAAGCAATACTCAGCACTGGAGCATCACCATGGGGCTGGGCAATGTTGAGCACATCAGGTTGGGAGGGACTTGGGGGTCCCGCCCCCCTGGTAGGGGTGATGAGGAGGTTTGGTGGAAGGGTTCAGGCAGATGATGTGGTTTGGTGTGTAGGAGTAAAGGATTTAGGGAAAGTTCATGGGCTGGGGGACCCCCTCCTGGAAAACAACAGCTATGTAGAAGGCTCCTGGGTGGATGGTATTCCATGAATTCCTCTAAAACCCTTTCTTCAGCCATTTATCCCTTTTGGTTTCCATCACATCCTGGGACAAGGAGTCCTGTGTGTTAATTGGGTGCAGTGGGGAGGAGAAGTGCCTCTTGGTGCTTGTTTCCAACTAAACTTCTGCAAGCGGTGTTTGCACATGCACACGGGGCAGAAGAGGATAAAAGGAGGATGGGAACCTCCCAAATTTAACCCCAGAATGTTCTTAGGTGGTAATGGCAATCATGAACATAAGAGAAAGAGCCATCTCCTCCAACAGCAGGTCCAGGTGGGACCTCAAAAATGCACAAAGTTCCCCAAGCCTGGCCAGCCCACCCTGGGACCCAGAACCTGGAGAAGCACCATGGCTCAGCTTGATGTCTGCTCTCATGGGGCAGCTCCATGCAAAGTGCTTGAGTTAAGGACTTTAAACGTTGCCTTGGTTGGGTGTATTTTGAGTGCTGAGCTTTGCCAAGAGCAGACTGGATGCTCCAGACTCAGGATCATGCTACAGAGGATGTGCAACCCTGGATGAGAGAGCCAGAGATGTTCTGCAGCACCCGTGGAGCTCCAGAGATCTATTCCTTGGACCATCTCAGGAGGTGGATCAGTGAGCTGCAACCACAGGTATGTTTTGGGGCATGGGTGTGGGATTCTGCAGAGCACAGCCATGTTTCATCAGGCTTTGGAACAGGTTACCCAGGGCAGTGGTGGAGTCCCCAACCCTGGAGGGATTGAAGAGTTGTGTGGACATAGTGCTGAGGGACATGGGTTAGTCATAGGGGACTTGTCAGTGTTGGGTTCATGATTGAACTCAATGATCTTAAAGGTCCTTTCCAATCGAGGCAATTCTGGGATTATGTTACCCCAAAGATCAAGTGCTGTGGTGTGGTGAAGTTCTGCTTGCACCTAAATCAGTGCACAAAACAGGGCCAAACCTCACCACAGCTGGGTGGCACCTCAGAGTCACTTGGCTGTCTCCATACCACCAAGCCTTTCACCCCAGGTGTCCCCAGGATTCCTTGTGACCCCCTCCAGCCCATGCAGGGCACTGCCAGAGCAGCAACCCTGTTGTCCCAGCCTTGGGGATGTGTTGCAAGCCCAGTGTTGGAGGATGGTCCCAGGTGTAGCACCATCCATCCGAGGAGCAGTCCCTGGAGTAAACCCTCCCCAGGAACATGCCCAGGATTCTCTGGAGAAGAGCAAGTTGGGATGGTGCAGCCAAGGGGCCAAGACTCAGCCCCATGCTTCTGCTCCCACCCTGACCCAATGGTGTCTCACTGAATAGGTACAGCGACCATGCCCTGAGCCCTTGGGTTGCTCCTTTTGGTTGTCCATGTCTTGTTTTTATCATCTTTAAAATAAGAGTTTCTTATTTTGACATCTTCTGCAGGGCGTTGGGTTTCTGCACTGGGATTTAACATCTCCATGCGGTGGTTCACTGCCTTGCGTTTCCCACACAGATGGGATGGAGGCCAAGTGGCAACTCTAGCTGGGTTATCACCACAAGGAATAAGATCTAGCACAGCCTTAACATGTTTGGATTCCAGAGGTGCTCCTGCCCTCTCCAGTGGGACAGGACCTCTGGAGGTCTCTAGGCCAGTCTCCTGCTCAGAGTAGGACTGTTGCTAATGCTAGATCAGACTCTGGCTTTATGTGACCGAGTCTTGAAGAACTTCCAAAGACAGACATCTCCCACTTCTCTAGTGGCTTGTCCCAGGGCTGCACCACCCTCACAATGAAGACTTTCTTACTGTCCCATCTGAACACCATTCCCAGAGCGTGGTTTGCTGTGCTCACAAGGACAGTAACTCTGGGCTTATGTTCAACCTGGTTGTCACTGGTCACCACTAGATCTGGTCCAACAGAGTGATACTCAGCCACTCAGTTCCCACTCTGTGACATCTTTCTAGGGTGACACCAGGCAGAGCATTGCACCAAGGGTGGTGAGATGCAGATAGATGACCGTCCTATACATGGGACATGATGAGATGGCAAACCCACAGCTTGATGCAGACATCATCCAATCCCAAGCCCTCATTCTGCCCCATTCCTGGAGCTGCTGAAGCTGACTCCCTTAAGGAGGAAAATCCCATGGGCTGGAGACAGGCTCATCTGACAACTTCACGTTCCTGCAACCTCAGCCAATCTCATCAAGGAAGGAGGTTAAGAGGTAAATCAAGGTGAAGGCAAGAAGGGACAGAGACAGGAGGAAATAAATGCTCAGGAATATCTTTTGAAAACTATTTGTCTCACCTGCCTCGAAGAAAATAAGGAGGAAAAAAAACCCTCCCTGCTTGTGGTTGCTTGTGGGTTTGGTATTCAGCTCTTTGGAAATGAGCTACAGCAAATGCAACAGGAAACAAAACCTTGTTGGGTGATCGCTGAACTCTGAGTCAAGGTGGTGGCTGCAGGCAGGAGACTTCAGGGGAGCCAAAACCTTCCCAACCAACCCTCAAAATTGGTTGAACAACAGATAATGACGACTCAGACATCCCTTTCTCTTCATTGGTTCCAAAGGTTGACTAGGTCAGATGTAGGTCAGAGGTGTTGGGCTGATCTCCTTAGGTCCTGTGGTGTTAAATTGATATCAGTTGTGTTTAAATCTCTACTTCAATGAATCATAGAATCATAGAATCATAGAATGGTTAGGATTGGAAGGGACCTTAAGGATCATCTAGTTCCAACGCCCCTGCCATCAGCAGGGACACCTTCCACTAGACCAGGTAATGAGTGAGGGTTTTGTCCCTGGACACCTATTTGGAAACCTTTCCAGTGTCTCACTTCTCAGATACTTGAAAGTCTCTGTCCCATGTCTTGACAGTGTTCATCTGAGACCAGTTTGCACTTGCTTTTCTGTCAGCTCTTGTTCTTCAACTTTATTAGCTCTTTCCCCTCCTTGGTGTTGTCTCTCTTGACATGTGTAGAGAGAGAAATCATCCTGTCTTCTCAGCTGGAGTTTTCCCTGCCCAGCAAAGCCCAGGGGCTTTAGGCTCCGTGTCCCTTTCCATTTTCTGATTGTCATTTCCCATAGAATCACAGAATGGTTTGGGTTGGAAGGGACCTTTCAAGGCCATCTATCCCAACCCCCTTCAGTGAGCAGGGACATCTTCAACCAGATCAGGTTGCTCAGAGCCCCATCCAACCTGACCTGGAATGTTTCCAGGGATGGAGCATCTACCACCTCTCTGGGCAACCTGGGACAGTGTCTCAGCACCCTCATAATAAAAAATATCTTGCTTATATCCAGTCTAAATCTCCCCTTTTAGTTTAAAACCATCACCCCTTGTCCTGTCACTACAGGCCCTGCTAAAAAGTCTGTTCTTTCTTACAGGCCCCTTCAGGTACTGGGAGGCCACTAGAAGGTCTCCCTGGAGCCTTCT
>NW_010297770.1:0-15918 GCF_000700745.2 Antrostomus carolinensis | reverse complement strand
GGACCAGCTCCAGCAGGTCCATGTCTTTCCTGTGCTGAGGACCCCAGCACTGGAGGCAGCACTGCAGGTGGGGTGTCAGGAGAGCGGAGCAGAGGGGCAGAATCCCCTCCCTCCACCTGCTGCCCACGCTGCTCTGGGTGCAGCCCAGGACACGGTTATTGGCCTCTGTGCTGCCAGCGCACGTTGCCGGCTTATGTTGAGCTTCTCCTCCCCCAGCACCCCAAATCCTTCTCCTCAGGGCTGCTCTTAATTCCTTCATCTTGCAACCTGGTGGACCAAAAAGATGTGTGCTGCAAGGAGCTGCCAGGACTGATGTGTACATGGGCATTAGTGCTTCTCTGTCTCAACTGGAAATGTCTCACCAGCTACTAAACCCTCTTTCAGTGCTATAACAGAATTGCTTTGTTGTAGGCAGCAACCATCACATCCAGGTTTTTCTTCTCGTTGGACATATTGAAGTGAAGGGCTCTTTGCTTGTTGCATGACCCTACACTTTGCTCTAACAACTCTCACCCTCCTGCTTTCACTCTGCTCATCGTGGTTGTTGAGTTCTTCCTGGTTGACATCACCCTGTTGATGGTGATGTTGTTGTGCTGTGAATTTGCCAGATTTCTTCTGACATGGGTCAAAAAGAGTTTTGTCAGGATAGGGAAGATGATTGTGTGAAATGGATGAGAGAATATGGCCAGCTTCATTGAACTTCTTCCCATCCCTGAGAGCAAGGGATGAATGGGCAGATGGACATCGGACCAGAAGGACCACCAAAGCTTGCAGGACTGAAGAGTTTACAGCAAAAGTAGAAGAAGAAAGCTGAGAGAGATGGCTGTCATCACATGCCTGAAGAGCACAGGTGAAGGAGGTTGATAGAGCAGATAAAGAAATATGAGAGGAACAGATAGCTCAGAGATAGCATGACCTGTGATAAGGATGGGTGAGAGAGATGAAGCAGCTCAGGTAGAGATGACACCTCCCCCTGGCAAGAAGATTGGATGAAATTCAAGAGGAATGAGCGCAGGGCATTACGTACAGGGGAAGAAATGTGGGCAGGGAGACACAGGAGGTGGAGCAACCGGATTTGGGATGTGAAACTGGGTCATACAGGGAATAACACGGCAGGGTGGTTGCAGTGCCAAGAGAGGACAAGGATGGTCAAGCCAGATGGCAATGAAGGTGAGGGTGGTGGGAGCATCATGAGATGATGATGTGTGATGGGGAAGAAGCAAGATGGAACTGCTTGGGGTAAACAGGACTTTTCTAGGGCCAGGCTCTTTTTGGTGGTGGCTGGTGACAGGACAAGGGGCAATGGACACAAACTGGGACACCAGAAGTTCCAGACAAACTTAAGGAAGAACTTCTTTCCTGTGAGGGTGTTGGAGCCCTGGGACAGGCTGCCCAGAGAGGGTGTGGAGTCTCCATCTCTGGAGATGTTCCAAACCCACCTGGATGTGTTCCTGTGCAACCAGGGAACCTGCTTTGTCAGGGGGGGTTGGACTGGATGATCTCCTGAGGTCCCTTCCAACCCCCACCATTCTGTGATTCTATGATTCTCCTTTCCTCCTTGATACTTCCTTAGTGTTTTGTCCAAACACTCCACAGTGCATCTGATCCCCAGGTGGGACCAGGTGGCGTTCCTTCTGGTGACAGCCCTTTCATCTTCCCTCTGTGCCGTGATTATGAGACCCACGTGGCTTTGCGGTCCTGCTAATTACATTCTGTGGGGCAATAATTGAATGAAGGCTCACGAGAGCCATGGATCAAAGGCAGGAACCCATCAATATCTGCCTGCCCCAGAATCCGATTAGCAAGGAGAAGACATAAATCATGGCTGCCCCTCCCTGACCCAGCAATACTTAATGCAGGTACGACACCCGGGCCGGTGTCAGGGAAATCTGATTTGCTCACGAAAGGTTAAGCAACACCATGGATGAAAAATTATTGTGATGCCGTGTCTTCTCGGCAGTCATTCATCTCCACGTCGCTTGGCATGGGATGGAGGAGCTGCCCGAGCTGGTTTTGGGAGATGATTACTCAACGTCGCTGAGATGTGTGAAGTGTTAAAGACCCCCTGGCAGGGCACGGGGCAGTCGTTTGTATTCATTAGCTGGCCCACTGCAGATGTTGGCTCATACTTTGAGAGGTGCTTGCTGCTGCCTGTGTCCTCATTTATGGTCCTCAGTGAAGTGGCAGGACCTGATTTCTTCTCCTTTGGTGGCCCCAGGCACTTGTTGCTCCACTGTGCAGGGGACTCCCATCTGAGGAAGGCCATCCTCAGATGGAGGATGATCTTCATAAGGTGAAAGAATAAGTTGATCTTATTTCTCCTCCATCCATAGTCCTGGTAGCAAAACCAGCCCAGTGGGGCCAGGCAGCTGCTGCCTGAGGGGAACAAGTCATGTGGAGACCTGGAAAGAACCTGAACTTCATCCGTTTTCATTACTGTTCCCTTTTTAAGCTCAAACTATGATGGTCCCCAGGACTGTTGCAGAGTACAGAGGATGTTCTGCAGCCACATCCCACCACTCTGGTAACATTTCTCCACCATGAGGTGCACAAGCCCTGGCTGAAGGCAGCAGTTGGCTCTTTTCCTCCCCAAATCTTTGGCACTGAGCTTTCACTCTGCCCCACCAGCCTCTTAACAAGCCAAAACCACAGGTTTTCCAGGGCAGAGTCTGGTGGGTGACTGGATCTCTAGGTATGTTTCTGTTCCCATCTGTCCAAGAAAGGATGGGCAACAGCCTCTAAGCTGTCATGTTTGGACAGGTCTTCCCTACCTTCCTGCCCTATGCTCTTCCACTTCTCCACAGCATCATGATTCAGATTAGAAGAAACCCAGGAGGTCTGCCAAGGAGGGTGGTGGAATCACTTTCCTTGGTGGTAATTAAAAGATGGGTAGACGGGGTGCTCAGGAACATGGTTTATAGGTGGAGTTGGCAGTGTTTGGTTTATGGTTGGACTTGATGATCTTAAAGTTCTTTTCCAACCACTATGATTCTGTAAACCCACAGAAGAGGGGAAAAGTGTCCTTCAGGTGAATATCTTTAATGTTGCTGAGGGATGGACCTTCTGCAGGGCCAACTGGCAGGGGCTCCAGCAGTGGGTGCTCCTCTCTCAGCATCACAGCTTGGTGGCTTTTTGAGGTGGTGAGATTTGCTTCATAAGAGAGAGATCATGAGGAGCCTAATATTTATTGCCCAAATTTGCTTTTGGTGGGTATTCAACACTTACCAATGGGCTGTAAAGAGAACACCCTGGCTGATGTTCTCCAGGGGTTGAGATATAGGCCTAATGTTATCTCAGCTGGGTCCATTCCTGACCACAACTACCCTCCGCTTCACCAACTCATGAGAAAGCAGAAAGCTGTGTGAAGAGCCTGAAGCAGGGGACATCTGGCCTGACTTCTGTTGAAACCACAGCTCTTGGAGGTGGAAATCCCTGATTTATCTGTTGAGCACCTATTTGGCCTTGGTATCTCACCTTGTGCTATGAAACTCCTCCAGCTCCCGTGTGCACCTCTTTCTAGGTACAGATTGGGATGTGTCCACTTATATCCATCTGCTTGGAGAGCTGAGGGCAGGATATAAGGTGGCCTGCAGTCCCTGTGGTCAGAAAAATGTGGTTTTGCATCAGATCATTGACAAGAGGTGGAGCAGAATGTGGTACAACAGCCTGAGGCCCTGTCTGTGATACCCAACTCCATCATCCTTATCCCACCATGGTCTATTGTGTCCCACTGAGAGGTATCCTCCTGCTCCAAGGAATCATAGAATGGTTTGGGTTGGAAGGGACCGTAAAGCTCATCCAGTTCCAACCACCCTACCATCAGCAGGGACACCTTCCACTAGACCAGGTTGCTATCTTCCTTCTTCGCCATGGAAAAGCAATTGAGTTGCAAAACTTGGTTGGGGAATTAACTCCCTTGGTGGGTCTGGTTTGGAGTTTTGTTGCTTGATG
This sequence comes from Antrostomus carolinensis, assembly GCF_000700745.2. Lineage (NCBI taxonomy): Eukaryota > Metazoa > Chordata > Aves > Caprimulgiformes > Caprimulgidae > Antrostomus > Antrostomus carolinensis. The sequence continues at coordinate 11,967 of NW_010297770.1, read as the reverse complement.
GGCAAAATATGCTCAGCATGGGGCTGGTGAGATGGTTGGAACATCTTTGTACCTGGCGTATGGGTTCAGGTCCCTTTGGATGCTTCATGGCTAAAGTGGCTGAGTGTTCATCTCAGAGCGGGTGGTGGAGGGAGGGATCTCAGCCACTTTTACATGTTGGAGGTTGCAATAGCATGGCTGGGCTTCAGGCTGCATGTGCCATCAGAAGCATGAGGGTGCTATGAGGCTGAAGGGTGAGTGCAGACAGCCAGGGGTCACAGACCTGCAACCTGTATTTTGTTACTAAGGACTTGGTCAAAAGTCCCCCAGAGCTGCGATGCAACGTGGAGTAAGTCTTTGGTGTGCAGATCAGTCAGGATGTCCTTCATTCTCCAGAATAACCATCAGCTTCCCAGAACACGATGGCTCCAGCGCTGCAGAGCTGCAGGGAGGTTTGACTTCCCACCCTCCTGAGCTGTTTCATCTCACCAGTGGACCCAGGAGGAACCAAACAGCTCAACAGCACGACCACACACTGAGCACTAGTTTCTGCTTTGACCAAAAATCACCCTTCTCCAGCATTGCTTGGGAGAAGACAACTCCACTGTCAACTTGGCAGAAGGAATGCAATGCCAACTCATCCTCAAGGGTAGACTGGACTACTCATAGCCTTCAAGGTCATGTCCTGGACATCTCAGCATTGAAAGCTTCCCTGTGGTGACCTACACAGACAGAAAATCCCCATGAAGAAGCAGCCCTGGGGATGATCCTACACATCCAGACCCTAGGAGTGGTGAAGTCTCAGCTTTCCTGCCTGACTCCAATATTTCCCAACTTCAGGAAAGGTTTGTGAGCTTTGTCTGCAGGCAAACCAGCCTAGGGCTTGTGTACACGTGTGGTGGCATGTAGGAGTAGATAGCATCTCTCTGGGGTTTGGCCTCAAGGTGCTGGAAGGAGTGCACGAGGGTGCTGGCTTCATCGAAAACCCAACCCAATGTTGGACACTGAGCACAGTATATGTCAGAACTGGCCTTTTGGGGTTACCAGGGCAAGATTTCCCCACCACTGACTTCAATTTAAGACCAAACCCTTAGTCCTAACCCCCAAAAAACATTTCACACCTGCTCAGATGCTTTCAAGCCTCTGGGACGCTTTCCCAGGGTAGGGCTGCAGCAGAAGCCCTGAAGGTGTGTCTATAGCAGCAAATTAAACAGTTCCAGGGTTCAGACACCAATTATCCTCACTATTAAATTATTAGCACTCACCCAGGTAATTCTCAAACATCTTTCAGGAGCGTGCGTGGCCCTAGACCCTTCCCAACAGGTAGGTTGGATGTGACCACCTTGTTTTGGCAAGTAGGAGAGGTCAATTCAATGAGCAAAGGCTTGTTCCTGCCAGAATGCTTCAAGGCTAGAGGATGGTCCCAGACACGTCCATCGTGGTGGTGCAGATGTAACCTCTGTACTTCTGCAACTCAGACGTGGTCAACCAGGTTCTCATTTAACAAACCTACAGCTCGAGTCTTTATGGCTTGGAAAGTGACCAAACATGCAGCTGGGAATACCTAAGTGATAGTAATTAATTATAATTACAAACATTCATATTAATTTACAGTAGCATCATTTTAATTTTTAATTTATTTATTTTTTTCCTCCCCAGGATGCTTATTTTTTGCCGATTGAAGCCACGTCTGCAGCAGCTGCTGTTGTCACCAGGAAAGACCTGATTTCTGGCAGCAGAGACAACAAGAAGCCAACATCTTTCCACCAACTGGTGAGACACAGTCAACTCCTTCCCAGCTTTCTTAGGAAAGTCATTTCCCACCAAAACTGGGACCCAGTAGTGCATACTGGAGAAATCTCCCTCACCATCCAAGGCTGCCCTTGCTCCTCCTCTTCCCCACACTGTGTACCTGGTAAAACCCTCGTGTTTCCGCTGGCACTTTTGATCTGCCCATCTGCTGGGAAGGTGGGATGGGTGGGTGAGATTTGCATGCTGGAATTTCAATGAGGAAGTTCTCCAGTGTAGAAGGGACTGAGATCTTCCTTGCTTTTTTGGCTTATATTTATTTGTTTCTTCTAGTCATCTAGTGGAAAATCTTTTATTATTATTCTCCCCCCCCCCCATGGACTACTAAAAAGCAGGTGAATGTGACGTGGGACATCCTTAACCCCGGAGTCACCCTGATTCCGTTCCCATATAGATAAGCCCATGACTAAAGTACATCTTGGGCTTTCTGAGACACACCTAGTTGCTTGGCTCCCTTCTAAATATTTTTTTACTGCTTGTCTCCCCACCCCGCCGGGGAAATTGCACCCAAGGAAAGTCTACGTCTGGGTAATGCTGTGCCCAGGTTGACTTGGGGAGAAATGATGCTCAAGGAAAACATCTTCCTTGTCAAGAAATGATGGAAGAGGGAAAGGGAAATAACTAGGGTTGTTCTCTGTTGTTGAACCTGGAGAAAAGGAGGCTGAGAGGAGACCTTGTGGCTCTGTCCAAGTGCCTGCAAGGAGGGTGGAGAGAGGTGGGGGTGGGTTTGTTCAACCAAGGACCAAGTGACACGACAAGAGGAAATGGCCTCAAGTTGCACCAAGGGCAGTTGAGATGGGATGTGAGGAAGAATTTCTTTGCTGCAAGGGTTGTCAGGCATCGGAAGGGGTTGGCCAGGGGAGTGGTGGAGTCCCCATCCCTGGAGGGATTGAAGAGTGGTGTAGACACAGTGCTGAGGGACATGGGTTAGTCATAGGGGACTTGTCAGTGTTGGGTTCATGGTTGGACTCAATGATCTTGAAGGTCTTTTCCAATGGAGGCAATTCTGTGATTCTGTGAAGGTGTGAGCTTGGTTCTGCTGGACACGGTCCAAGAATTTAGTATTCATCTCCAACTCGATGCTACTGAGATCTCTGAGCCCAAATTTGTGGGCTACAGTGCTGGAAGGACACAGATTGGTTGCAGACAATCTGGAGCTGGGCTGTAAAAGAGACCAGAGGACTGGAAATCATGGCCAAGGAAGGAAGATCAAAAGACTTGCAGTTGTTTAGTTTAGGAAAACTTTATAACAGCCTACAAATATGTAACAGGCTTCTGCAAAGAGGAAGGGAATGAGCTGGTCTCCTTGTTCACCAGGGATGGGACAGGAGGTAATTGACTTAAATTACATCCAGAGAGGCTGAAGTTAGGAGGAACATTTTTCTATGGTGAGGACAGGAAGTTGTGTTGGGGGCTGCGGCGAGGGAGTGTCTCCGTCCGTAGAGATTTGAGAAGAAGGAGGACCAACATGTGTACAGGAGCAGTTTGTGCTGGAGCAGATGTTGCATGGGGACCCCTGCACAGATGTGGGATCAGCAGTGGGCTGAAAGCCATGCCGTGCCACGCCACGCCAGAAAAAGGCATCTGGAAGAGGTTTTGAAACATGCTCAAGCGCTGCAAAGCAATATGGGGAGGAGGCAACTGAGGTCCCTCAAGCTTCGAGGTCGGGAGGTGGTGGGAGATGCTGCTTTGTCGGTGGCGAGGATGGAAGCTGGATTGTTGAAAGGATCTGGTAACAGGATGGTTTCAAACGCTGCTTTTGGAGTTTCCTTTCTTGTTTGTTCAAACCCAGATCTTTTCAATAATCCTGTGGCTAAGTCAGCTGGGAACAGGGCTTCTTAAAGCAGTTTTGCTGCTCCAGACACAGTAGCATCATCATCATCATCATCATCATCATCATCATCATCATCATCATCCTCTCTTCCCTTGAGTCTCCCCCAACATGCATTTTTCTTTTACAGAATCAGGAACTGAGCAGTTTACTGCACCGCTCATGAAATCTGGGGTTCCCTGAAGGAGATTGCCTTTGAGGTCCTTCCAACATTATCATAATGATATAAATGAGGGTTTTGCCTGTCCCCAGTTAAATGGGTTCCAGCTGGACCCTGGGAAAAATTCAGCTCCCAGATTCTCACACCTAAATGTAGAGGTGGAATTCAGTTGCAGATATCTTGGAGGCTAGTGACACTTTTAAAGACCTGGGGAGCCCACCTGGTCTCCAGCTGTTGTTCAAGGAGGATGCAGTTCTTCCAGAGATGCTGAGCTCTTATCATCCCTCCATATCATAGATTGTAGAATGGTTCGGGTTGGAAGGAACCTTTCAAGGTCATCTAGACCAACCCTTCTGCAGTGAGCAGAGTCATCTTCAACTAGATCAGGTTGCTCAGAGCCCCATATGAACAACTCAGATACCCCGAGCACCTCAGGCACCACTTTGTACCTCTATATGGGCAACTGAGACTTATCTTAAAGATCTACCCTGTGTAGTCAATGCAAAGGAGAGCTTCCAGTTGACCAAGCATAGGCTGACATGAGCTGAAGACCTCCATTGACTAAGAAATATCCCAGGAGGCAGAAGAAAGAATTTGCTGTTATCTGTTGCAATGCCCATGACTATGCTCACTTGTGAGGCAGCAGGACCTGAGCATGGGATGTGGAGAACCCTCCCAGATGTTGTGTAGCTCATAGAGGGTCACCACAGAGCACATTGGTTTTCTAAGCAAGGTGCAGCCACGCTGGCATGGAGCTGCACCACGCTTGGGGAGGTTGCTGAGGCTTGTGGCATGAGCATGAACACGGGGCTGAAGGTCATTCTTGGTCAGATAGCTTAGTCCCAGCTCTTTATGTGTTGTCTGCAAAGCAAATGCCTTGTTCAAACACGCTCCTCCATTGGCAAACAGGGAAAGAAAGGCAACAAAATAATGTTGCTTGGGGTTGGGAGTGGAAAGCTGCTGTGGCTTGAGAGAACTGACCTGCTCTGAGCTCAGGTGGGAAGAGAAAGCCTTCAGATGCATTGAGTGGTGGCTAGCATGGAAGTAGCTGTACATCCTTGTGTCTGTCCATCATCCCTCCTTCCTTGTAGCACGTACAGTTGCAAAACTCCTTGTTTTCTGTGAAAATCATAGAATCATGGAATGCTTTGGGTTGGAAGGGACCTTCAAGCTCATCCAGTTCCAACCCCCCTGCCATGAGCAGGGACACCTTCCACTAGACCAGGTTGCTCAAAGCCTCATCCAACCTGGCCACCAACACTTCCAGGGAGGAGCAGCCACAGCTTCTCTGGACAACCTGGGACACTGTCTCACCACCCTCACAGCAAATAATTTCTTCCTCACTTCTCATCTCCATCTCCCCTCTTTTAGTTTAAAGCCTTTAAAAGAGTGTGTGGTGTGTCCTCAACTCTCCTGCAGGAGTTTGTGAAGCAGAGAGATGCTCAAGCCAGTGCAGATCACAAGAGCTGTGAGAGACAAGATGTTGGTTGCTCTGTCTCATTTCTGAAGCCCTGAGGTGGAGCTTTAGGTAGAAGCAGTATTTTCTGCAAGTACTTTCTGTGAGTAGAGTTGGCCACGTTTTCAGACATGTGAACCTTTCTGAGGGTCCAGAGTAGAGCACACTTCAAACCAACTCCTGGCCAAGGATGACTGAGTGTGATTTAATGATGTCAGTTGGGTGATTAGGCAAAGAAATTATCATAGAATCATAGAATCTTGGCCAGAATGGTAAATTAGGAAGAGCAGTGGTGATGTGGTTGCTAATCCCATAAACCAATGAGAAATTAGAGGCAGTAACTGCTGGTGAAGCAGAGAAGCTGTTGGAGAAGCCTGTAAAACGCTGTGAGAGCAATGCTGCTCTTCAGTCCACCATCTTTAGTGCTCTGCAGTCACGAGTTTTATTCTTGATTTTCTCTTTCCAGGGTGTTTTTGCTGGTGGTGAACCAGGCTGAGGTGTAAGTGGGGATGGTGCGGCAGAGAGGACCGTGGTGGTTCTCATGGTGGTTAGAGCAGGGGCTGGTCCTCCTTGGGTCACTAGGTTGTATCCAGGGTCAAAAGGGAAGGGATCATTCCTTGCTCCATGCTTTGTGTCACCTCTCTGCTGGGGCTGGTGCTTAGCATGTGGCTCAGGAACCCCCAAGTGAAAGCAAGAGAGAAAACAACCTGAGAAAAATGCTCCCAAAACTGATGAGAAGGAAAAATACTCAGTTCTCTCACTGCTCTTGGGAAGCTGGCGCCTGTGCTGTGAGGACCTTGAATCCTGCTTTGTCATCTAAATATGGGAGAGGGATTCATCTCACCCAATTTTAGATCTCTTGAGATCTTTCTAGAGCTGAAGGACAAGAGTAGACCTTCCCACCTGAGATTCACCTGTCTGATTTTTAGGTGGCTAAGTCAGGATGAGATGACTTGTATCACTCTAAGTACAGAGGAAGCCTGAACAGATGTTCTTAGGTGAAGTGAAATGTTTATGTTCAACCAGAAGAAACCCATATGATGTGAATCTTAATGTCTTCTCAGTGAATGTCTTTGCTAGACCAGAGAGTGTTCCAGTCTCCTGTCACACTTCCCACCATAGAGTGTATTGGCCACATTCCTTCTCCACTTATCTTCTTTTTATTGTCTTCTCTCCTCTTGCTGAAGTGGGGCTATACTAGGCCATGAGGCATCTCCAGGGAGAGATTCATCCCATCCTAAGACATGGGCATTTCCATGGGAGGACAGATCCTACCTCTCTGAAACACCAGTCCTGGGAGGAGATGCCTCCATCTCTGAAAGTACCAGGGGACCTCAGAGAGCGAGCCTGGAGCAGATGTCTTGTTTGTGGATGGGATGAACCATATCCACTGTCAGCAGTGGGTTCCCAGTGTGACTTTTCCATTATAAGGTGATTTCTCCAGCTCATGAAACGTTTTGTTCTGTCCATCCCATTTTGGATGATGTCTTTTTGATGCCAAGAGGTCTGCTCTGATAGACCTGGGAGGAAAACTTACAAAGACAGGAAATACCTGATGAAAGAAGGTATCACATCTTTTTAGATGTGATATTCTTGCTCTGGACCTCCATCCCCAGGGATGGTGTGAGAACTTAAATCACAGAAATGTTGAAGACCAGGCAGCACAAAGTTGTGCAAAGTGGTCTTAAAAATTTAATCTTTTACTGTGGCAGTGCAAAAAGGTCACTAAATGTGACATCTGACAGCTCTTAAATACCTGGTCCCCTTGGTTACTCTTCAAAGTGTTATTGGACAGTGGACCTTGCTGCCTCTGGAAGCCACCAAGATTTAAAAATTTACTGAGAGTCAAAGAAGAACTGGGTGTCTCACCAGGTGATCAGGGAGAGAGCTGGGAAAGCTGATGGTGCATTTCAGGAGAGGGTTTCAGAAAGCTGCTGATGGGTTTCAGAAGGTGTATGGAGCCCAAACCTGAGGTCTCCATTCACTCTGTAAATATTTGACTGCCAGTACTTAGCTCTCAGGAGCATCCTTCATTTGAAGAGGCGGGAGAGTGTCCAGTGACAATTGCGTGACATCCCTGAGCACAGCAGGAGGTAGCTGCTTTCCTCAGCTTCCCAGCAAGGTTTGCAGAGGGCTTTGAAGCCCTTTCAGCATGTCCACGAGAGGAAACCTGGAGCAGGACAGGGAGGGTGAAGTCCCTTTCCCATAATGAGCCCTCTTGGCCAAAGTGGAAGTGGGCTGCTCAACAGCTAATGCAAGAAGGTAACGCAGAGACTGGTGATGGGGGCTGAGCTTTCAGACCAGACATCACCCCTTTCAGTTATTCAAACCAGATACCACCCATTTCATCTTCTAACAGGCTTCTCCTCCTCTTTTATCTGCCTCCACTGATCAGTATCTCATGACATTCATTTACCTTTGACATTCAGGTGGCCAGGAAGGCCAAGGGCATCCTGGCCTGGATCAGCACTAGTATGGCCAGTAGGACCAGGGAAGTTCTTGTCCCCCTGCCCTGGGCACTGGTGATGCTGCACCTCAAGTGCTGGGTTCAGTGTTGAGACCCTGACTCCAAGAAGGACATGGAGGTACTGGAGTGTGTCCAGAGAAGGGACTTGTCAGTGTTGGGTTCATGATTGGACTCGATGAGCTTAAAGGGCTTTTCCAATGGAGACAATTCTGGGATTCTGGGATTCTGTGACTGTAAAATGAGAAGTTAAGAGATGTCTCCAATTCCTTCACTCTCCCCTCACTGCCCACTCTTCTCCTGGAGCTCAGCTTCTGCGAAACAGCAGAGAAAAGAGGCAATACCCCCCAAAATCCTATTTTTTCCTCAGCTGAGTGCAGGTCCTGACTGGGATCCCACCACCCTGAGATGTTTATGATCCCAATGATGGGGTGTGCGTGTTGCGGGTGGGGAAACCGGAGAAAGGAACAGAAGCTTTTTCTCTTCCCGGCGATGCTGACGTGGTGATCAGAGGAGCTGGCCAGAGTCCTAATGAAGATAAATGAATATCCCCTTCTCCTCCTCTCCTCCAGCTTTTATTGATGAGCTGCGGGGTGAAAGGCGAGAGCTTGAATGTTCATTTAAACAGACGTCACGAGTTGCTTTGGAGGAGAAGGTGTAAAAAAAAAAGACCACTAAAAAACCAAAACTCCTTGTGCTTGAAAGTTACTCCCGAGATGGGCACGCTCCGTGGCTTGACAAGCCTTTCTCCATTCCTTCTCCATCCATCACTTCCCGGGAGCCCTTTGTAAAATGCAAATTGCACTTTGATAGAAATAATGCTCTGAGCCTCTATTAGTGTCCGGGTAATGGAGAGGGTTATTTTAATGCAATCATTCTTCAAAGAAGCTTCTCCGTGTCTTATTTTAGGCTGTGTATCAAAAACCAATCTGAAGACACGCTCCTCCCCTGCCCTCCTCTTCTTCTCATCTTTGGCTTTTCCAGGCACTGGGATACTTTTGATTTTGGATTCAGGATTCATAGAGTAACCTGGGGGTTTGCCTGTGTGAATGAGAACTCAGGTGGACACCACGTCTGGTCCCCAGGACAAGGCTTGATGTCCCAAGATGGGATACCCTTGATGTCCCAAGATGGGATACCTGGATGTCCCCAGATGGGATACCCTTGATGTCCCAAGATAGGATACCTGGATGTCCCCAGATGGGATACCCTTGATGTCCCAAGATGGGATACCTGGATGTCCCCAGATGGGATACCCTTGATGTCCCAAGATGGGATACCTGGATGTCCCAAGATGGGATACCCTGGATGTCCCAAGATGGGATACCCTTGATGTCCCAAGATGGGATACCTGGATGTCCCAAGATGGGATACCCTTGATATCCCCAAGATGGGATAAAGGTTGGTGGTGGTCACCACAGTGTTGGGACAACCTACATCTTTCCCAGCTTGCCATCCAGGGAAGATCCAGCTGTGATTTGTGAAGGATGAGATGTCTCATCCTCTGGAGCTCTTTCTTCCCAGGCTTTCGTGTGTGCTTTCTAGCAGGAGGGAGATTGTTTAGTCCCAGCTATAAACATCTCAGAGTGATGGAGAATGTGGATTCTCAGAGCAGCCTTCAAGATCCCTGGGACATTTTTGGACTCAACAAACTGATTTTTCTCATGTCCCAGCCTGATCTCTCCCTCCCAGGGTGTGCAGCAGCAGCTCCAACACTGAAATCAGTTTAAGCTGCTTGGAAAAAAAAGAACAGTTGAAGCCATTGAGATCCCCCTCCACGCACACACACACGTTGGGAGGTCAGAAAAAAACCAAATATTGCTTTGAACTATTTAAAAACAAATCTGAGGCATCATTCATCTTCATTAATGAGATATTTAACCCGTTCCTTTTCATAACTTTTTGATGCACATGCCAAATGAAAAATAAAACTCATATTTGAGGCTTATTTTTCTACCTAGAAGGCCATTATTTGGGTCTCATTTTCTGATTAAAAGACCATGATGTTCCATGTTCCTTCTCACCTTAACCTCTAAATCCTGTTTGTTTTCCTGGTATCATCATCACACTCCAAAGCATCACAAGCTCCTTCTCCATGTGCACCACCAGGATTTGTGCCAGTGAGGATCTGCCCACAGGTCAGGGAAGGGAGGTGACTTTAACCATCTCTCCTGGGTCTTCTGGATTTAATCTCCTTGGAGAAGTTAATCCAGGTGGATTGGTCTGTCTGCTTCCTCCTACCAGTTTGGATATGAATTACACCAGGATGGATTCACTGGAACAGGTTGCCCTAGGAAGTTGTAGATGCCCCCTCCCTGGAAGTGTTTAGGGCCAGGCTGGATGAGGCTTTGAGCAACCTGGTCTAGTGGAAGGTGTCCCTGCTGCTGGCAGGGGGGTTGGAACTGGATGAGCTTTAAGGTCCCTTCCAATCCTAACCATTCTATGATTCTAAGATTTTCTCCCATTACTGGAAATCAAAGCCATTCAGTGGCATAAATATGAAGTCTCAAAGGACAGTTCCAAAGGTGTGGTCCTCCAGCACCTTCCCAACGGAGATGAATTATTTAGTGCCAGTCAGAAACATCAGAGCAAGCCTCAAAGCAGCTCTTCTGAACTCTGGGGTGGGGACCACTATTTTTTGGGGGTCTTCAACTCCCCACAAGAAAGATATAAGGAGAGAAAAGTCTTTTCATAAATCAGAGAAGCGGCGTGGAGAACAAAGGGAGGAAACATAGAAAGCAGAGGGGGTACGTTCCTCTTTCTTGAAGAGCAGAAGAAGAGGAATGGGGAAGACAGCGTCGTTAAAGTGAAATCCCCGACTGGAATGACAAAAGGAAAAGAAATGAAATCCAGATTTGTTCCTCTGGGCTGAAGGAAGGAGGATCCCTTTTGGTTTGTTCCTTCTTTCTTGTTTCCTTTAAAGACAGGAGATCAATTGAGGGGTTTAATGAGAACCGTCTAGTGCGAGAGGTAGACAATGAGAGACGGAGAAGGATGTCCCAGCGCCCTGGAGATTTTACAGCAGCTTTGAGCATCGGGATCCATCCCTCTTAAGTCACAGCCCATCTCCAACCCATGGCGTTGTGTAATGGGAGCATCACGTGGTGCTGAGCCCTAGTGAGGACCACCAGTGGCAATCCTGGTCCCTGGTCCTGGGGGACCACCGCATCCATGGGTCCATTCTCAGCGCACACCCATGTTGTGACCGGTGATGGGGACACAAGGTGCTCATGGTTGATGGTGCATCGGGATCCTTTGGGGCTGCCATGATGGTGACAGCACTCTTAGAATCATAGAATCCCAAACTGGTTTGGGTTGGAAGGGACCTTAAAACTCATCCAGTTCCAACCCCCCTGCCAGCAGCAGGGACACCTTCCACTAGACCAGGTTGCTCAAAGCCTCATCCAACCTGGCCTTCAACACTTCCAGGGAGGAGCAGCTTCTCTGGGCAACCTGGGCCAGTGTCTGACCACCCCTGGGCATGGTCACCCCATGATCCTTCATCAGGATCCTCCTCATCCTCCAGGATGTGCCTAATTTGGCTCCAAATGCAGGAGGTTTTTCATGTTGAAGGTCAACTTGGGTGCAAAATTTCTACCAAGAGCTAAGGAGGACTTACTGGGATGCTACTGGGACGTCCCCTTGGAGGGAGAGGAGAGATCCCTGCTCATGGCAGAGGGGTTGGAACTAGATGATCTTTAAGGTCCCTTCCAACCCAAACCATTCTATGATTCTATGATCCTCCTGGGGAAACCTCTCCGGGAGAGTGTCCCAGGGAGCATCTCAGTGCTTCTGGACACCTTCAAGGGGCGACAGGGGATGCCCACAGGAGGCAGATGCAAATCAACCTGCTCTTGGTATGTTAAACTCATGCCAACATAGATACCCCATCTCTCCTAGATTTGGTTTAAACCTGTTGCCCATTAGAAGTCAAGGAAGGATGCAACATGGGGGAATAAAATCCCTGATCATTTCCCACCTCATCCCAGAAATTCCCACCCCTTTTCCACAGCTCCATGGGCAACAACGAGAGCTGGAAGCGCTTGGACACATCCACACCTCTCTTGATGGAGCAAAACCTCCTGAATCACTGCGGAGCTGCCTCTTTGGAGGCCTCAACTCCCGGCCCTGGGGATGAATCTTCTTTCAGAACGAATTGTTTTCTCTGTTACTTGATAGGTCTCGAGCCCAGCACGATCCCTTGAGCTTCAGCCGGAGAGAAGGACCTTTCACAGGGCAGGTAAGGGGGGATGAGGCGAAGGGGGGTG
>NW_010297769.1:0-18349 GCF_000700745.2 Antrostomus carolinensis | reverse complement strand
AGTTGGTGAGGTGAACAAAGGTCCCTCTACACGAGCAGAGAATAATGAAACTGGATCCAAAATGAAGTAGAGTGAAGACTTCTGCTCATACAGAGCAATACCAATGCATCAGAAATGGAATACTGGAAAGCCTCGTAATCATTTGTAAAAGGATTCTCTGCAGTAGTAAGTTCTTTTCCCAAAATGATGCCTGCTCACGTGACATTTCAAGCACACAAGTCTGAAGTACTGGACCTTGAAACAAACCCAGTACACCTAGGCCCCCGCCCCAGCCCCAGGTGTCTCACACTGGATGCCCTGGGGAAGAATATGAGAGAATATTAAGGGAAAAACACAATAACATGTGGACACGTGGACAAGCACACAGCAGTACTTCCTCAGAATACTTCTTAAGGCTCCAATGATCCATAAGTCTCATACTTAAAGACCAATTGGTCAAACCACTGCACCAACCAAATTAGCACAACCTACAATTAATAATATCTCCAGCAAACAAAGAGAGAAAGATCAGTAAAGTCTTACTTCTTACTAACATTTTGGAGAAGTACCTAGGAGTCACTGTGGAGACTTCTCTCACAACATTACCTCAGCATTCAGCATGTTAGGAATTATTAGGAACAGTTAAAAATAGTAGATGTAACTATAATGTTTTATAAACAGTGTGCACTCACCGTTCTGAGTACCATATACTAGTTGAGTCAGTCCATCTCCAAAAGAATGTGATAAATAGGTGTAAATCTGAAAACATCATCAGAGGTTCTTAATGGTTAATTTGTAATTACTGTAAAAGGAAGCGGATTTCAGCTGGTAAGGGAGACAACAGATAGAAAATAAGGCAGAGTAAAAGTAGTCAGAGACAACGCGCATACCAAAGAATGATCACTCTATTCTTCTATTGCTTCTTATATTCATATATTACTTATCTTCTTTCCTAAGCATATAGGGTTGGTCACTATCAGCAAGATACAGTGTTAGGTGGGCTTTAGGTATAAATGACATGGCTTTACATTAAAAAAATAAAAAAAAATATGAAGTTCTGGTTTTCCTCAAAATAACTTATAAGGCAGTTGGAAATTTCACAGCAGGATGTGCACAATGTTCTTCTACATGTGGCAATGCTGATATGTTTGTGGATTCTTTTTCCTTATATGTTTGTTCCCTTCATGTGGCAATGTTGTGAAACAAAAAGTAAGCTGAGATTTCCTGTTGAACTCCAACTTTTGCTATCTAATCTTGAAAGAATCTGTAGCACTTTTCAATCAGTTTGAAGCCCAGGACTGCAGAAAGCTTCGATTGATGAAGCAGAGAACTCCTGGAGAAATGTGCTTTTGGTCCATTTTAGCATAAAAGGTAAAATACTGACAAAAAAAGTAGACTGTAACATTTTGTGTTCTTGAAGAAATTTGACATTCTGAGTTATCTATATTGCTGGGGGATTCAATGAAAGGCAGTTTAATGGTTGGCTATATGAGCAATGGAGTTGTGGTGGAAAGGCAGCTATGTAGGTGGTATTTTGTGTAGTGTTACGAGTCGTGTGATAGTCTTGCTTAAAATCACAAAAGTAAAGATATTAAACTGGAACATCTCTGCTATGATGAAAGGCTGAGAGAGTTGGAGTTGTTCTGCCTGCAGAAATCTCCAGAGACACCTTATTGCAGCCTTTCAATATGCGAAGAGGGCTTATTAAAAAGACAGAGGGAGATTTTTTTACCAAGGTCTGTAGTGACAGGACAAAGGGGAAAAATTTCCAACTGAAAGAAGGTAGGTATAGATTGGACATAAGGAAGAAATTCTTCATGACGAGGGTGATAAGACACTGGAATGTGTTCCCCAAAGAAGCTGGGGATGTCCCATCATTGGATGTGTTGAGTTGGTGAGGTGAACAAAGGTCCCTCTACATGAGCAGAGAATAATGAAACTGCAGTTAGGTTGGACAGGGCTCTGAGCAACCTGATCTAGTGAAGGAGGTCCCTGCTCATGGTAGGACGTTGGACAAGCTGATCTTTAAAAAGTCCCTTCCAACTCAAACCATTTTATAGTTCTGAGATATTATCAGCACGCACAAATATTCAGTATCTCACAGTTGCCTGGGCACTTGTACAACAACATCACTGAAATTAAACAAGCTGCAAGACAACCATTACTTTCACTAGTAGCTTTGTGTGAGGAGACCTTGTTTCCTAAGCAGTGCGTGTGCGTGGGGAAGTCTAATGACTCCTTGTTTTAAAATAACTGCTCAGCAAAATACCAGCTTTGTAGAGCTTTGTGAATCAGGATGGGAACGCTGAAGATCTTAATTTAAACGTTGTTTCTCTTTCGATTAAAGAGAAACAATGACGAAATTAAAAAGTATTGTGGGGGTTTTTTCCTGTCTGATGACTAACGAGGGGGAAAAAGAACATCTTTTGTTTTTAACATTATCTAGTGTGGGGAAGTAAAATGGAAATTGAACAGATGTCTTCAGTCTACTGTAAGTTCTTTTTCAAACAGCTATTTCTATAGTTCTGTAAGAAGAACACGACAATCCAGCTTTCTGAATTAGAAAAAAAGCACATTGACTTGAGAGAAAGGTCGCTGTATACTTTTTATTTCTGATACCTGCTTTAAGATGCTGCATTATGAACAATACACTAGTAGCATATAGCAAGTTACTTTGAATCCCTTAGGATTTTCAGTGAAATCTGATAAAATCCCACAGTAAATTAATTTTATTCAAAGGAACAAAGTGGGGTTATCAAAAGAAGTTATTATGATACTTCAGGGAAAGCGCAGTATATGATTCTTCTCAGTAACAATTTTAGCTACATGCATAACCAGATATCTAAGGCAGATTGTCATCATGGTCTCAGGGAACAGCAAGAGATGGATTTAAGAGGTCAAAGTCAGGCGTGCAAGGCCTCAGATTGCTATTCAGACTTCAGATTATGAAACCAAGAAGCTAAGTTTACAGTAACCAAATGGCCAATGCTTAAGAAAAAGGAGATTTGGGCACCCAGACCCATCTTGTTTTGCTCTCTAACACACATATTTGAGTTCTTCACTCCTTGTACTATCAATGGAGAAAGTTCCAGGAGAGAATTCAGTACTTGACTGGTTGAGTGTGCCTGTTACTCTCTCCACTCAATATAGAAGTAACAGTGAATAAGTCCAGAGGATCAGAAAAGCAAATTGAGCTCAGTCTTTCATGCCTGGGGACAGCTATGCAATGGGACATCCATTTTAAAGATTCTACAAAGCATCTGCACCACCATTCAGTATGAACAACTTAACAGCTTATACTACCTTTAAAAGAAAGGTCACAAGTCCCCAACTACAGTTTGACACAGAAAGGCAGGAAAAGTCAACTGCACTGCCAGAGAACATGCTCCTTTCACTAAAAGTGGATTTTTTTACATAAAACTTCCAGAAGACCCTAAGCACCTATGCTACCAAAGAGAACAGCCTCGCCTTGCTTTAGTCCCCACCAACCTGACCCAAGAGGAAAAACAACACTCCTGAATCAGTCAGCTTTGCTCAGGCAATGGGAATTTGACCTGTGTTCTAGATGTGTCATTGCATTTGCAGACAGATCAGTCTTTTAAAGTACAGTAAAATGCTTTTTGGAATAAAGCAGCATCCAGAATATAACCTCATAAAATTTTCTACTAGTTATCTAAAGATACCAGAAAATTACTCGGTTAGAATCTACTCACTCTGTGCCACTCTGACAGCAGGAAGACCTGGATACCTAACAGAAATATTTCTGGCAAGGAAAGCCCAGCACCAGTGAACAGAAAGGCCAGACACATACACAACCCTTACCAACAGACAAGCTCTGCCAAGGGACAAACAAGGCCTAATCAGAGCACGCCGCTCTCCAATAATTCTTGGCTGCAGAGCATCCCCCCCCGTTCCACTGCTGTTAAACACAATTTAGAGATGTGATTGAGCTGTACTAACTTATCCAGGAACCTTCATCCAGGGATTACCACAGACATAAAAACTGTCCTGAAGTCATCCTTCCCATATGTACCTTTTCCTGGAAAAAGGCTAATGCGGAGGGAAAGTGAAAATCACTGATTTGAAACGGAGCCATGTCCAGGAATCAGTAAGTAAAAGGATTTTTCTTTTGAGAAATTTCTGGACCTTTGGAGGACACACAATAAGAATGCATTAGTTATGCTGGAAAGGTCTAAAAAAAATCATGTGCAGAACCCATTAGATGAGTCACATTCTGGAATTTAATCGATCCACCTTTAATTAAAACTACAATTATTTAATAAAAAAGAATGGCTCTCACACATCCCAGTACACGGGAATTTACATGTTTAACACTCCTCAGTATTCTGAAGTTACACATGCAAATTTCCACATCTCGCAAGTGATAGTGTTCCTCATAAATTCAAACACATGATTATCCTCAGCTGATGCATCAGGGCAAGCATTTCAAATCGTATCAGACAAGTGTAAAAATTCACAGAGATTAATGAATTTAAGCTTTAAAACTAGCAGGGCACCTTAAAATAAAATGCACTTGCAGTTTTCTGTACAAAGATGGGTTAATTTATTAGGCATATTTATGAAATGATACCTTTCCTGAAAAATTTATTGCTATTTCTAACTGGCAGAACCTTTCCTTTTTAATCATTTCTTTCCTATTCATATTGAATCAAGGTTGGAAAGAAAACTGCTCCTTAATGAGGGTGTGACACTTAATGTCACAGCGTACTAGTCCATGAATGTACTTTGTTCTGGTTAGGCTTGCTGGATAAATAATTCAAGTTCTTTTCTAATTTTATAGTAGCAGGTGATTACTTTAGAGTAGCATAATATTCTGTTTCTCTGAAGCTTGCTACCAGATCTTGGCAATAAATATACAGAAGCCAGCAGCAGGCATTTCCATGCTCAAACTTTATTGCAACTTTTTGGGTTTGATGCAATGCTTTATCCTAATGGGCTTTTTATCCCCTGCATGTGTCTTAATTAAACAATAAATAACCATCAGCAGAACATGGATAATTACTGTAGGTATGTTAGAAATGAAAATCCCATGCTATAACTGTCTCCAAGTCAATGAAAGCATTCGTTATAGAAGTGTGCCTTATTGGAGATTTCAAATTGTTTACACTTACATTTTAAATCAGTGGCAATGCAGTGGTTACTAATAGAGAGAATCTCTGGATGGAAGAAACTTAGGTCACAAAGGCAGTTTAAAGACTTTTGGGTACATGAAAATTTACCCTTCTTTTTTAACATGAAGACTTCTGGGCTTCCTAATTTGTTGAAGTCCTTTTAGAGGGAATGTTGCTGCTTCAAATCCATTTACTACTGTTGAAGATAAAATAAAACCATCCACTATTCTTGTTATCATACAGCAAAAGCAAAACATCCCCCAGCCTCTCCAGAGTGACAGAAGTGTATTGGTTTTGTGATCTGTGGATCCTTGCAACTTTTACCCAACAACAGAAAAAGAAGATAAGTGTTTTTGGGTCTGTCTGTTTGGGGTTTTTTTTTTGATCTTTACAGTTCAACACAACATTCTTTGGCATCACTGCAGTTGTTTGTGGAGTTTTTCCTCTGTTAATAAAAAGATGAGCCACACCTATTCATCTCTTAGCTCTTCTACTCAGAATCACCTAAAGCTAACAATCTATTTCTTCCCTTCTGCCCTTCCTTTGCCTGGCTAGGGAGCATGCAGCTGATATTAAGCTACAGTTTCTTCCCTCTCCAAATATGTTTGGCATTTTGACACTGTCAGCCCAGCTCTCTCTGAAGCCTAGCAGAGAGTGTTCTGGGGCAAGTCTTTAGTACATCACTCATCTTTTGAAGGGCAGCACCTTGCCATGCTGTCTGAGAATGCATTTTTGATGCCATGAAAACGTGTGTCAGAGTTCTTCACTGCTTTGGAAACATCTCTGACCTAGTTCATTCAACATAGAGGGGAAAAAATGCATATGAGATATGGGTGACACCACAATTCTACAGACTGTGTAAGGTATTCTACTGAGAGCAGATCTGATCATTGAAAAAATAATGGAGGTGAACACCACGATTGATGTTAAAAGCTCTTAAATTCATCTTTGTATAAAGAGCCCAAGATCTCAACTAATACTCCCCTGGTAACAATAGACAGGACCCTTCCTTGTCAGTGTTCTTCAAGCATTTTGAGCCTGGGTACATAACACGGATATTTCCAACATTGCAGTCTTCCTGTATTTGGAAAGGCTTTTATTTTGAGAAATTAATTCTCTGTATGGATGTAGAAAATAATTCAACTTCCATATGACGCCAATAGAATTTCAAAAGAAAGACAACTACATAAGAGTTCCAGGAAGCACACGACACTTCAGAAAAAAAAAAAAATACGTAGTCAAAAATCCAAATTTCCTCTAAAAAAATAAACCCAATGGAAAATTTTCAACCAAATTAAGACAGAATGGCCACTCTTCTAGAGAATGTCTCATTTATTCTTCTCTGCGCAATCTGTTTCCCCTTCAGTGTGATATCTTCACCATAAATAGAAGTAAGAGTATCTTAGGTCACCTTCAGCTATTAAATTCAGCTCTTACAGTCCCTAGCATCTATCCATCCTGTTGAAATCACTGCTCAAGTCTTAAGCTAAAACATCTAAAACCTTATTCTTTAAATATTGCTTTTGGCTCTTTTCCTTTCAACAACCTCAGCCAGACAGAGAATAGAAATAGTGACGCTATATTTCACATTGTGGAAATAAGGCAACGCATTGAGAGCATTTCTCTGAACAGTTAATAATGGATTCCCACCATAGCTCTCCAAATTAGTCACTGAGTCACAGTCTGAGATCAAATAAAAAGCTTTTCAAAGAAAATGCGCATGAACTAGCAATTAATACATTTAGACCAGAAATGTGAGGGTTTCCAGTTATAAGAATAGCAAGAATTTGAAGCAATCTCCTGAGTAATAACAATACAGGCAACAACCCACCTATCGCGGAGATGAAACTTGACAACTTCTGTAATCAGATTGGCTAGAACAACAAGAATTCACTGCCTGGGTTCAGTGATACAGGGGATCACTCTCAATGCTTATCTTCTAAGAGTTGATTTATTTACCGTGATCCTACGTATCTTCCTAAAATACCCTGGGAAGGATGATGAGATGGGAAGAAAGGGAGATGAATCCCACTTTACAACATTTGGAAAATAAATAAATAAGAGGTTATTATAAACCTTTTTTAGATTACATTTTCTACTACTACAGTGAGCTTTACACAAAAAAAGAATCCATAGTTTTCAAAAAACAGAAAACACTTCAATGTCTTTGTAAAAAATAGCAGATTTCCAAATTCTCACACAGAATTAATTATACTCTGCCTTATTATTTACACATTATAATTTCAAAAACCAATACGACTAAGGATGAACATCAAATGGTATTTTTGTGAAGAAGTCCGACAACATTACTAGTAACCAGTAAGTCTTTTAATTAGTTCTCAATCAATTTTAATTAAAAAGCATAATTCAAATATTACGCATTACATTCTCAAACATTAACCTTCTCAAGAAAGGTAAAGAACATTAAAAGACTACAATTTAACACATAGTCTCCAAATCCGAGTTTATAAGCTTGTGGGTGTAAGATGAAGGATCTACAATTTGGATTGCCCTCTTATATGACCTTTGTTGATTAGACAAGCAAAAGTCACAGTAGGGAGAACAGAGACATCTAAGTACTCAGAAATACACCCTCAGGTTTCTATAACTGTAACAGCAGACACATAAAATAATCAAAGTTTAGACGAAGACACTTTGAAAATTTGATTTAAGCAAATATTTTATATTGTTGTAACCTCTGGGAGGCCTGGAGCTGCTTTGCTTCACAGAAAAAAAAGTTCAAATAAGATTTCAGTTAATAAGTATTAGATGACTGTACTCTAAAAAAAAAAAACCCCTAAACAGAAAGAAAACAAACAAAAAAAGCCACCAAACAAACCAAATCCACTTCATCCTGGAAACTGAAATAATTCTGTGGAACTTGGATTCCAAAATTCATTCGCACAAGATAGGAGGAAGAAATCAGTTCAGCTAGAAGTAACACAGGTACAGTGTGACATCTTAGTCATAATACATAAAATTGATAATAAAATATAAAAACTTACAGAATATTTTTCTTTTTTTCTGTGAAGATGGCAGATATGGGGTTTAAAATATACTGTTACTGTATTCAACAAACAGTACACCTAAATCTAAAAATTGTTCAAAATGCATTTACTCAGAGCTTTTCTTCCATTTCCTGTTACAATGAGCAGTACTCAGGATGTTTAGACAGTACACAAGAGGTGCAAAGGTAAACGCAGATAAACTTTGGAAAATAAATGTATCAGATTGATCTTCAGCTTCTCTAAACTGGTGAACTTGTACTGACTCAGTGAGATGACTATCAACTCTACTCTATAGAAGCTGCTCGTAGCAATCTTTCCCAGACTCTGAGATGAAGATGTAGTATTTCAGAGACTTAAGTAGTTGTATTCCCTTTGACCCCAAACACATCCACCTCATGGCATGCTCTCCAACCCAATATAACATCTACAGAAGTTTCTGCAAGCAGAAATGCACATTATTGACATCCTAGTTTTGCCTCTAGTTATGAAGCAAGTCCTGTGTGCGCTAACCTCGCACAAGCTGAAAAGTGAAAAACTTATTTTACAAAAGGAGAGTAAAAGAACTTGACGCTTTCACCTAAACAAAATGAAGAGTCAGAAGGTGTACAGTTCTTCACAGAATCACGGGATTTCCCAGATTGGAAAAGACCTTTAAGCTCATCGAGTCCAACCATGAACCCAACACTGAAAAGTCCCTGACTAACCCATGTCCCTCAGCACTATGTCTACAGGACTCTTCAATCCCTCCAGGGATGGGGACTCCACCACTGCCCTGGGCAACCCCTTCCAATGCCTCAGAACCCTTGCAGCAAAGAAATTCTTCCTCACATCCCATCTCAACTGCCCTGGCCACAACTTGAGGCCATTTCCTCTTGTCCTGTCACTTGGTTGAACAGACCCACCCCCACCTCTCTGCACCCTCCTCCAAGGGACTTGGACAGAGCCAGAAGGTCTCCCCTCAGCCTCCTTTTCTCCAGGCTCAACAACCCCAGTTCCCTCAGCTGGGAACCCAGCACACTTGTGCTCCAGACCCTTCCCCAGCTCCATTGCCCTTCTCTGGACATGCTCCAGCGTTCTCCCTAAATACGAAGGAGGAAAATGAGCTTTTTCACTGCAGCAACAGTATTAGCAACACACACATTGAAACAATTATGTGTGAAACGGCTGAGAATAAATTCAGGCTGCATGTTGAAAGACGACTTCAAACCATCAGGGAAGCAAGACTACTTTCTATTAGAAACAAAGAAAAAAATGGTAATTTTCAAGATCTGTCAAAGTCATGATTAAAATAAGACATGACAGATCTGGGACTGACAGCCCAAGAGGTCCTTGGCAATCTTAAGTCTTGTAGTTTTACAGGAAAAAAAAATAATAAAAAAATTACAGTAATCACTCCTACTTTCCAACAGGAATCAGTTCTACCTTGGGCAGAAAATTACCAACATCTCCTTTAAGTCAGAGCAACGTTTGGTTCATGCTACTCTGTTTAGCCCATAGGAAAACTACCTGCAAATCAGTAGAAATTGCTGATCTTTATTTCAGTGTTAATTTTTAGATCATTACAAACTGAGTCCAGAAGGGTTGTGTGTATGTATGTGTGTGTACGCATGCACCCATCGCCCAGAGGATGAGTAGACCGATGCAGTGCATGGTCTACTCCATAGATAGAGGAAATCATCAAACTGTTCTCTGCCAGATCCATAGTGCTGCTGGCTGAACAGACCATGAAACACTCCTCATCCATTTCAGCTGCAGCGTCCACTGCTTCATCTTAAACTCAACCACCTCAATTTACCTGGCTCAAGGCCTGGCTTTGAGAAGTGACGAACAATGTGTTTGTGATGGTATATTTGGGGATACTGATACTCTACAATTAACATCATTTTTGTGACTTCCATTTTGACCTTCATCAAAACTGATGGAAGACATGCTTGCCAATAAAGTCCTGGTCAGAGGATCAACAAATCAAGTTTCAGCTGCTGACTCTGCTATCTTCTGACCACGCTCAGCTTTACCTGTGTAACCCTCAATCCCCAGTCTGTAAAACAGCGATGACAAAATTTCCCTCATTCATAGTTTTATGAGGATTAAGAACTGTAATATCTAGACAGAGTGAGTGCAAAAGTAATTTATCATTTAAATTTTATAAATGTGGGACTGTTACCAAAGCAGCTATTTTTGTATGCTAGGGGGACACACTATTGTTAATAAGAAAAAATTAGTAAAATGTATAGCAAACATTAATTAATTGAATAACAATCAATGAGCATTCTTTTTTGGCACATAAATACTGTTGTTTGCCCAAGAAAAAAAATATTTGTATGAGAACCAGTATGCCTTCAAATTCAGAAAAAGATTGTTCATGTGCTCATAGAAAAAAAATAAGTACATAATTATGCATAATTCTAATGAGTAATTAAATTTTGAAATTGTGTTCACGAGTATTTGCCAATTATTTGTACAAGATGCAAACAGAATAGTGTTTCATTAAAAGGACCACTAAGACAGCAAATTCAAATACTAAAATATGACAAAATCACCACACTTAGGTTGCCTGTGCAATCTCATTTCCAACCCTCTGTCCATTGTAAAGTTTAGCAATATGACCACATATACAGATCTTTGGCCATATTTAATACAGAGAACGAGTGATACTCTGAGAATGGTATTTTTGTTCAGTTTCTTTTCTTCCATTTCTTTAAATTTTATTATTTTTAGTTTCTCTGTTAGGCATAGTGTTGCTAATGCCTTATATACCCCATTTTGTTGAAGTATGGTTTCAACAGTATTTTATATCAGTACAGAGAATATTTTACCACCTTAAATGGCTTCTCTTATTGTTTCCTAAAAATCTTCATCATGAAGTCTTTGAAGTGAGGAAGCTGTCCGTGAATATTTCGCTGGTGGGAAACTGAGTCATACATAAATATAACATTTAGGAAATCTAATTTTGGTTGTTAGCTTGATGCCAAGATGTATATTTTTCATATCAGAGAAGCTCCCATGTTTGAACAAAAAAAATCTAAGTTTTCAGCAGTTCTAAGATTTAGGATTCAGGATGAGTTTCATTTCACTAATACATCTGAGCTAGAGAGGAATACATGGAGAGGAAATAATCACTTAGAGGGCAAATATCTCATCCGGGGTAAAGAATCAAGATAGACATAACTCACGCCTGAAAAGTATCTTGTTCTCTCCATTGACAACAAAAGGAGACAAAATATCAAACTCACATGTAAATATCCAGAATTAGGTGAGATTAACTCGGTCCAGAATTCTTCAGGTTTTTTGATTCTTGACATCAAGCATCTCAGAATTTCTATTAACTAGTGAA
This sequence comes from Antrostomus carolinensis, assembly GCF_000700745.2. Classification (NCBI taxonomy): domain Eukaryota; kingdom Metazoa; phylum Chordata; class Aves; order Caprimulgiformes; family Caprimulgidae; genus Antrostomus; species Antrostomus carolinensis. Next base: position 6,896 of record NW_010297769.1, on the reverse strand, counting down.
GCATGTTTGACAGAGGGAGTTGTTCTCAGAAAACTCTGTTCTCTGTCTTAGCTTAACCAACCTCAGTGGCTCCAGCCATTAGAAAGGACTGGTAAATTTAAAAATTATAGTAATGTCACTTGTCATTCAGCAACTTTACACTTCTCTTGTTCAGTGGGAAATGAAAGAAGAGTTAAACACTTCTCCAAAAGCATAAATTTGCCCAATGAGATGCCAGGCCCTTATTATCTTCATGGTGCAACTAACTGATGGGACAGCCAGTTCAATGACAGAAACTTGCTCTTACATCTCCTAAAAGCTCTGAAACATGTAATGTCACTTGTCATTCAGCAACTTTACACTTCTCTTGTTCAGTGGGAAATGAAAGAAGAGTTAAACACTTCTCCAAAAGCATAAATTTGCCCAATGAGATGCCAGGCCCTTATTATCTTCATGGTGCAACTAACTGATGGGACAGCCAGTTCAATGACAGAAACTTGCTCTTACATCTCCTAAAAGCTCTGAAACATCTTTTTCTCCTTTTTTTTTTTTTTTTTGCCTCAGTGAAAGCAAAATCCTGCAAACAGTGGCTGACAAATCTAGGAGAAGACAAACAGAACGCCCCTCTGGACTGTGGTTTATTTCCACTAAAAAACTCATGGGGACAGTGGGGAAAGTAAAGGAAAATAAAAGCCTTTTCTAGTTATGATGTAGAAAAGCAATGTTCCATAAAAACCTCCAGCAACATCCACCTGCCACTGGGAATTCTACGAGCCAAGTAGTTGATTGTTGCATCGGCTGCAATGAAGCCCAGACCTCCCATATGGCAGTGCTAATTCAGCCACCAAATGACCAGTGGTATATGAAGAAGTCCTCTATCCCCCTAGAAAAACTACCAGAGAAAGCCTGTCTTTTCACTCAATGTATTCTGCTTGCAGAGTTGGCTGTCCTATGGGTTTTATTTTGAGTTTGTGTTCCAAATAAGATCAAACATCAAAAAGAAGTTTGAAGCTCTATGACATATGAATCCATACACACAGATACCCCAGTATTTTTCCTCCAGAGCTTACAAACCCCAACAAGCAAGTCAATCATACAGCAGTGGAAGAGCCAACAGGAGCAGACTTTTTTTTAGGTAAGGTATCTTCAGTATTCTGTTATTATTGTTGTTTTGCCACTAGTTTATACAAAGCAGCTATTTGCTGGAGCACGTCCAGAGAAGAGCAATGGAGACTCCCCAGCTGGAAGGGTCTGGAGCACAAGTGTGATGAGTTCCTGGCTGAGGAAACTGGGGTTGTTGAGCCTGGAGAAAAGGAGGCTGAGGGGAGACCTTCTGGCTCTGGCCAAGTCCCCGAAAGGAGGGTGGAGAGAGGTGGGGGTGGGTCTGTTCAACCAAGGAACAAGGGACAGGACAAGAGGAAATGGCCTCAAGTTGTGCCAAGGGCAGTTGAGATGGGCCGTGAGGAAGAATTTCTTTGCTGAAAGGGTTCTGAGGCATTGGAAGGGGTTGCCCAGGGCAGTGGTGGAGTCCCCATCCCTGGAGGGATTGAAGAGATTGCTGAGGGACATGTGTTAGTCAGGGACTTGTCAATGTTGGGTTAGTGACTGGACTTGATGATCTTAAAGGGCTTTTCCAATTGAGGCAGCTCTGTGATTGGATAGTTCTTTGATATTTAGACAATTATACCAACAACTCTGCTAAGTATCATTCTCTCAGTACAAACATAAGGAAAAATAAAGCTCCTTTTTCCACAAGATAGAAGGAATTGAGAGAAGCCCTCATCCTGTACAGCACAGCACAAGGCAAGGCTACATCAGAAGCGTGAGGTGAGAAGCCCTCAATAGCTGCAGAGAGACTAAAGGATTTTTGGGAGGTCTCTGAATGTTTCGGTCACGTACTCAGTTAGAACTGATCCCATCCCTATATTCTCACAGCTGATTCTACATTTTTATAGCCTTTCCTGTCACAGTTTAGCAGCAGTGCATTCTGCTTTCCACAGTGCTTGATGTGTCACTCTTCCCTGCATCTACATCCTAATTTAATTTTGGTGAATAACCAACCTCCCTTCTCCCCTCACATCTTCACCAATCACTGCTTTTAAGGAGGCTCAGCTATTTTGCAAGGGAAAATTAAAAAAAGAGCAGAAGTTCTTTGTACAACTGATCTGCTCTTCATCTTTCCTTCCCACTGTGTTTCCTCTGGGTACAGTAACTTCACAGGCCTTTTCGTGATGGAGGAAACTGGTGGCCTCTTGTTCCCACACTGGGGTGGAGAGAGCTCAATCTCTTGTCGTTGGCATAAATGTTTAATATTTATTCAAGCAGAATTGTTTCACGATGGCTTGCTAATTATCCGCTGTAACAGATTCCCAATCTGATGCCCTTAGATTTTTCTCCTTATTGGCTATGCTTTAAAAAATAATTACTCATGATATGTTCAGAAAAATCAAACAGTTTGTTTTCACAGCAAAAGCTCACTAGCAATGGATCCTAAAAATAGAATAAGAGAGGCCAGTGGTTTCTTTGATTCATAGGCACTGTTCCTAGCTCTGCAGTGTGTGACCAGAGTTTGTACAGAGAGCAGAACTCCACTGAAGATGAGGTGTTCCTCATATCCAAAGCTGCGTGCATTACTACTGCCGAATGAGTAATTAGGTACAATTTCCAGAAAATTATCAGATATTTTTAATGAGAAAAGTCATTTGTATCTAGGATTGTGATTTTACATACTGTGGGTTTGGTAAGCTAGAACTCCAATATATTACTCAGCATTCACTGAGCACTGACGTGTCCCTGAAACACAGAAACTGAAATAAGAACAACTGTATAATTCCATATCAGATAATTTGAAACAGACTATTATCCAAAAGGGTAACAGTTGGATTTTTTCAGATCTCAAGATTTTACTTTACCAAACCTGACTAAACATCTGGAATGAGGAACAGAAGACACAAAGAACTGTATCCATACATATATATACATAAAAACTGGTGAAGGATTTAGAGGAGAAGCTGTATGAGGGGAAGCTGAAGGTGCTTGGTTTGTTCAGCCTGGAGGAGACTGAGAGGAGATCTCATGGGGGTCTAGAACTTCCTCCCAAGGGGAAGAGGAGGGGCAGGTGCTGATCTCTTCTCTCTGGCCACCAACGAATGCCAGGAGCAGAGGGAATGGCAGGAAGATGTGGCAGGGGAGGGTGAGGTTGGCCATGAGGAAAAGGTTCTTGAGGCAGAGGGTGGTGGAGCACTGGCACAGGCTCCCCAGGGAGGTGCTCATGGCACCAAGCCTGACAAGATGCCAGCAGCATTTGGCCAACATGTGCCCTCAGGGACATGGTGTGAATGTTGGGCTTGTCCTGTGCAGGGACAGGAGTTGGACTGGATGGTCCTTGTGGGTCCCTTCAGCTCACAACATTCTGTGAGTCTATGATATACTGTCTCTGAAAAAAAAAGGGAAATGACAGAATCCCTTCAGAATGCAGTAAAGTTGATTTTTGCCCCAAAGCTGTGGGGTACTTCTGGTATTTATTCCTGGCTCTTCAGTCACTAAGCCTGTAGACTTCCCAATGACAGGGAACAGCTGATACTGAACTCCATTCCACACTATTATGTTGAACTGTCCTTTGAACATGTCCTTCAGATGAAGCCTCCCATTGGTATAAACATTTTGAAAAAACCTGCAACCATGGTAGCAGTGCCTGAAACTACTCAGCCCCAAAAAGTCAGGGAGACTTGTTCAACAGGTCTGATTTTTGTTCTTAGTAAATTAAATTATTATCCTAGCAAGTCATCACCTCTCTGAACTTCTCCCCACTGCAGATTTTCTTTGTATTTTCCTCATGCAGGAGTCATTTCTCTCCTGTTCTATCACAAGTCAAGTACCTTATGACAAGTCATTTATAAACTTTCTTAATACTTTCAAACTCATTCCCTATTATTTTTTTTACAGCTTGAACAATCTCTACAGAATAGCAAATTAATATAGGGTATAGCTGCCGTACCCGTGACCTGAATTTCTATGGGCAACTACAACTCTGGGTTATCTGTGGGAGGCAAATATACTTACACATCCATGGGCAGTTTAGACGAGGTAATTTCACCTGTTTCTCCTAAAGATCTGCCTTTGGAGCATATGTTGATTTTGCAGACCAGTTTATATAGTGATAAATGCAAGCTTTTGATAAGCTAGGGTACTATTATAATCAAACACTGCCTGCATTTTAAATTACTACTATTTCTTAGGCAATATATAATGAAGGATAATGCACGTAGCTTTAGAGCTCATTTTGAGTTTGAAAACAAGTTACAATGCAATCACCTGTTAACCTTTTCATCCCAAGGGTTTTTCTACAAAAAGCTAATATCCCTGACAGTAACTTGTTTATTTTCAGATCCATGCACTGTTTGCCACTAGTGACCTTGCAAGCAGATTCACACCTTGCAAAGTCCCTGACCTTGTAGTCATTAAAATCCAATCACACACTGGGCAGGCTTCCATATTCATTAGGACAGCAAGAAGATAGATTTGAACATGCCTCTGAAGTGACCAACACATTCATCAGCCAATTTCCATCTTCTTCAACAATTTCAGCTTGCTTAGGGACATTACTAGATTAATTGATACAGAAAATCTTTTCCAACAAAACAGTAGCAATGTTAAACAGATGCAGTATGTTTCTAATTAAAAAGGCTGCGATCAAACATAAGTCACAAATTATAGGTTGTCCTATGAATATCCATATAAAGTTCCTAGAACAGTTCTTTTCACTTATGCTTTGGATGTAGAGGCCAAAAAGTTGTTGTTTTTTTTCCCCCAAATCATAATATAGTGAATTTAGCATCTGAAAATAAGAAAATTAATGTTTACAACTACAGGAAACTTCATATAGGGTATTTTGGAGGAAAATTAAACCTACCATTGGAATGTGCTAAACAACCCTATTAAGTTCCAATATATTTCATAAACACATTTGGAAGGTAAAATTTTAAATTAAAAGATAAGATTAATGACAACTGCAAAAAGAACAACAAAACCTGAAAAAAAGGAACTAAGACCTAGATGTAAAATTTTCTCCATCCTATTTTGCTGTACACTTGCCTTCATCTGCACAGGTTGTTCTCATGGAAAAGTGAAATTTCTGTGAATATACTTTGAGGAAAAAAATCCCTCTTTTTCACATTGAGAATATTTAGGCATGAACTCTTCTGAATTTAAAACAAGAAGGATTTGAAAGGGAGAGGAATAAAGGAAGAAGTTGTAAATACATAAACAGCAAGCCTCAAATGAATCTCTACCTGTCAAACAGCTTGCTCAAAGATCCGTGTTTGCTCTCACCGCAAAGCGCATTTACAGCGATACTGTCCAAAACACATTTATAATTGCCTGGCAGAGGTCATCATTGTATCAAAACATTTTCAAGGGGACTGAGCTTCAATCCTTTGGTCAAAGATCTCTGCACAGAAGGCAGCTGAGGGCAGGTTGTAAGCTCCTCTTGAATTGTTAGTTTTGTGTTATGTTGTGCGTGGGGAATCCATCCACGTGAGTTTTCATCAAAGCACAGACAAGAAGCTTTACACGCTCAGGTTTCTTATTCCTCGTCTTAAAGTTGTAAATAACATTGCTAATTAGCCTAGTAATGTCATCCTGGCAGCCATTGTAGTTTAGTTTTTTTTCCCTGAGATCTGTCTAAGGCACATCAGTGAAAACAAATCAAACCAAAGACCTGTTGGAGAGAATTTTTGATCCAGAAGGCTTTTGCCTGATTAACATTTGAAACAAATCACCTTTTTTTACAGATTACTCCGGCTGCCTGGGAGCAGAAGGTGAAAGTGGCACATGTCCTGCAAGGGGCTGACCCGCAAAATTGCTGTCTTTCTGTTCACAGGCTGCATATCACTCACACATAACTTCAATGAATACAAGTGTGTTGGGTTTGTGGGGTTGGGGTTTTGGGGTGGGGTTTTTTGGGGCTTTTTTTGTTTTTGTTTTTTTTGGGGGGTTTTTTTGCTGTTGTTTTTTTTTTTTAAATGGAGAGAGACTAAACTTATTGATGTCTTAAAAGACAAACAATTTTAAGGACCAAAGATAATTCGTAAACTGGGTTCCTAAGGAGAGAAGAGAGAAAAAGAAGAATGATAGAAAAAAAATCAATATTGCTTTGGAAATACATTCCCCTAGATAGGAAAAGGGCCGTTGTCTTGAGAACCTAGTGTATAATAAGCAACTGGTTATTTCTCCATGTTTGTTCAAGACTATGTGATGAAAGTCCTGAAACAGCACCTCTTACCTATAAAACTAGTAAAATAGACTTTCCACACTACTGCACAGTAAACAACTGGATACAGAACAACACTGTCTGTATACTTTGTGTAACAGTCATGTATTTTTCATCTATACTGCCCTTTCATAACCTGCATTGTGCTCACACTCAACCAGAGCTCAAAGGCTTTGGCACCCAACTACACCATAAATTGAAATAATGTGAATGATTTTATATAGTTCTACAAAACATGTCTAGGGAGTTGTGTGTGTAATGTGAACGATTTTGAAGCCAAGAATTTTTTCATGGAGAAAACTAAGAACCTGAGAGCTTTCCTCTGCTTCTGGACAAAGCAGGGATGTTTACGGCAATAAATATACTGTTTTGAAAACAACTAATTTTAACAGGCCCATTAGTCTTTATTGAATTAATATAAAGAATTTTCTTTCAAGAAAATTAGGTTCATGAGCTTAAATGCAATTATCTGGCATGACCTTTGCACACGAGAGAGATGTTTCAAGTCATTGTATTGTACGTCCTACATATTCAGCAACTTAAACATACTCCTGATACTTCAGGAACACCGTAGCTGAGAAGGTGAGTGTCTAAAACAGTATCTAATAACTTATTCATAGGTGAAAGTAAATATAGGATTTTAAAA
>NW_010297768.1:0-5752 GCF_000700745.2 Antrostomus carolinensis | reverse complement strand
CCTTCCAACTGAAATAATCTAGTCTAGTCTAGTCTTTAAAGTGTTAGGTTTGGTAAAAGCGCACTATACCCTTCATAATTCCCTAGTGGTTTCTTCCGGGCATCTTTTTGTCCTTCATGTGCCTGGAAAGACTTCCATAATGACTCATAATTTTCCAAGAGATTGAATTGTGGCTGACTGATTTGTGGTTTCTCAATTAATATTAATTTTTTTTTGCCTTTTCATAGATGGGCAAATGTTTACACTTTTCCCGTCATTTGGGACTTCCCCTACCTTTCCATGTATAATCTCCTTAACTTAATTGACTATTGGTTCATCTTGTCAGATCTCAGTTAAAGAGAGAGGTCCAAGAAGAGAATAAGCACATAAATTGCCTATTTTCCTCCAGCTTGTTACTATTAACTAACACATAGAATCAGCTTCACTGAAAGTGTGTCAAGGGAGAGATATGCAAACATTTTCCTCTTTCATTCCAGATTGAGAATGCAGCAATTTCTACCCACATTTATTATAAACGTTTAAAATTTGCTGATAACTGCCTAAATAGAGACACTAACTTACCATTAGCTATTTCTACCAAGAGATAGAAGTCAATAAAAGCCTGCATTTAAAACAGGGAAATTAAAAATCCCAGAAGACAAAAATAAATTTGAGTAAAAAAAAGACCAAAATAAACCTTCATAAAGGAATAGGTGTCTATATCTGGAATGTCTTGAAAGAAATGTTAGGATATTGACACATTTCAGGAAAGAGATAGGTGCACATCTCAAGAAGATCTCAGAGGAATAAAAATTCAACAAGGGAGAGAATGTCTCAAAAAAAAAAAAAGAAAAAAAAAGAGAAGAGATTAGATCACAGCAAGTTTGAGTTGAGATCTGTCTGGCAGCAACTGCATAGCAGGCAAAACTCCAAACCTCTCATAGCACTGCTTGAGACAAATTAGTTTTTCAAACTGATTCTAGTGATTCTTTATCATTGGCTTGAGTTGTCTGTGTACCATGTTTTATTTTGGCTTTCATTATTGGTGTACAAGACAATTTAATTTCAATTCTCAATCCAATAAACAGAATTGGAGTAAGACATGTAATTAAAAAAAAAAAAAGCCTTTGAAACTGACAGTTTTAATGAATCTCATAAATAGAAATCTACTTATCACCTTACATATGTAGTGGAAATAAAAACCAAAGTATTTGCTTAAGCAGATCTAGAAGTCCTATATCTGTACAGATAGTTGTAAAACTAGCAATTCCAGGAGCAGGGAATGAAAATAAGGCTAATATTTACAAAAATCTCACTGATTCAAGTACCAGCTCAAGTTTTTATTATTTATTTTTTTAACAAGATCTCTCTTAACTTAATTGGTTGGAAAGGGCTCGAAACCACCTGAAGAGTGGGAGAGAAGGGGAGAGGTGGGGGGAGACTAGAGGAGAAGTATATTGTATTACAAGAGTCTTGCTCACTTTAGAATTTATATTGAAAAAAATAATATTCACTTTACATTTCCAATCACATTGCTTACAGCTACTGATTATATGGGGGGAAACTGGTGCTTCAAATATAAAGCAAATAAATTCCAATTTTCTCATTAAGTTCTTAAATCCAGATGTGCAGAAGAAAACAGATACCAACTACAATGAACAGCAATAGCTTGAAGTAGGTACCACATCTGACTGGAAGTACACTTTGAAAATCATTTTGCTTTCTAGCTGCTGCCTGCATATTATGAAACATCAAAAGTATTCCAACAGATTCAAAACATTCTTGCTGAACAGATATTCAGTGAAGTCTAAACAGCGACAGGGCTAACATCACCTGAGATTGCCAAAAGCTCAAATGTTCCCTACCTCTATGCTAAAGCTCTAGGATACTTTTGGATGCACTTGAACAAAGTAGCTCTGATGAATTTTGCTCAATGGAAATGTTTAATCCTTCTGTTCAGATATAAACACTATTTCCAAATCTCAAAATTTCCTTTAAGCTTTGGGCTCCAGTGTGGGCTCCAGCATCTCACTGCTGCGAAAGAGGGAAGACCTGGTATGAATGTCTTCCCCTGGAAGACCCTTTTCCCTTCCTCCTTCCTCATCAGCCTTGTTACTCCTTCTCTCTGTCTTGCAAGAAGATATCACTCGAGCCTCTTGCTCAGTTACAGGCCTTGCTGGTTTCTGCACTATGCAGTTTGAAATGATTAAAATGTCAGAAAAGAGCCTGGGCTGACTGAGCTCCCTTATACCACAGAGCACTCCAACAAGCAGCACGTCACTGAAGGTCAGACAGCAGGGCGGACACCTTTAGTAGTTAGTCTCTTCTAGACAGATGTGAGCTCCCTTTGCCCATGTTCTGCAGTGACTAACACCATGTACATGTAGGAGAATGACATCAGGTTTACGTCATACACCTCATCTCTCTGCAAGGTCACACCAGCTTCAGATCCATCTGTTGTTTAATAATGACATCCTTCTGAGCAAAGTATTAAATATACAAGCAAGGGGAAAAAGAGACAAGGTTTCTTTCACTGAAAAGAAACTGCACCCATTTTTTTTATGTCATGAAATTTCCATTTTGTGGAAATAATTTTTTACCTCTACCTGTCTACCCCAACATGGTGACTTACATGATTTCATTAAAGTTTACCAGCACACTGGTGTCAGGAACACATCAGAAAAGCATAAGTGGAAAGTCAGTCCATTGAAAATATGATGACTGCATAAATCCTCTTTTGTGTTTGTTTTGGGCTATTTTTTTTTTGACAGTCAGATACTAAAATCTTCTCTGCTTTTGCTTCTTCCTCCCTCTTACTCACAAATGTTTCTCATAAAATACCAGTGATAATTAATTTGTTGGAAAATACAACAATTTCGAAGCTTGGTATAAAAAATGATCAATTGAATAGCAAACAAGACCTTTGCTCATTCCAAATTTCACTTCTTTTGGAAATAAGCATTAAATATGATGTTAGAATCTTGCACTCAGAATTATGAGTGCAGCAATTAAAGCAGTTTAAGTTGATAACTACGACAAAAGATTTAATTAACTGCTTGAGGTATAAAATGAGAAAAAATGCACATATGAAAAATAGACTATAACATTACACCACTGAAAGCTAAATATGTCCAAATAACCTCCTGTCTGAAGTATTTTGGTTTGGTTTGTTTCTCTAGCCAAAAAGATATTAAGAATTTATGAGAAACATTACATTTTGACTAGGAGGTTGACTTGGGGTTTACTGGCTCATATTATGTAGCTGACATTATGCAAGGCCAAGTAAGTCCTGTCTTGTAATTTTCTACTAATAAAACCAGGAAAAAAATCCTACCTTTCAATTTTCTTGCTCATGTAGTGTTCAGTACAGATTGATTAAGAAAAGAAATATAAAATAATCTTAAAAGTGATATTGAGGTGAATAAAAGCTATCACTTTGACTGTAAAACAACACTATCTATATACAAAACTTCATGGTTCAAAGAAGACTTGCCGAGACTGGACTTGTAACATAAAATATATGTATGGAAATAGAGAAGATGAATTGCCTTCTTATTTTAAAATTATTTTTCAGATTTACATGTTACTTTTAGTTAACCCACTTAACTGCATTTTTCTGTATCCAAAGATAACAGAGCCAACATGGACTGTGTGGTGAAAAGGTATTGCTGGATTGTTGGATTTAAATTTTTGTTTGTTAAATATTAAATAAATGGACAAAGCAAGCTACAACATACAAGGATGAAAGATCAGTGTTCTGAGGAAAAGGTTATATTTTAAGTATATCAGATACAGGAGAATGTAGTGAGATCCTCTGTAGTAATGAAGCATTTCAGAATAACAGACCCTGAAATCAATATTTCTGGGAAAGGAAAACATTAGACTACCCGCACTGAGGTGACTGACACACTCGATGAGTGTTACTAGCACTAAATTTACAGATTCACAATAGTGTCAGGCGCAGCATGTGCAGCAGTGAGACCACTGCACTTCACGCACATACAAAACAAAACCTTCTGAAAGTCTTTGGGAGCAACAGCTTTGGGTAAAGGCTTGTGTATGCCAGTCAATGCCTGTGTTAACCTGAAATACTGAGAGTAAGATGTCATGCTCTTATCAACAGAAAATGGGAAGACTCCACTAAGGTATTAGACCTGCAAACTCATATTTTTCTCTTCTAATCTGGCAGAGCAAGTTGTTCAGGTTCCTGTTTTAAACTTGCTAGACAGCAAAGACAGCAGCTCCAAGAAGCCCTCAAAAAACTTGGCTATGTATATAAAGACTTATGAGTTAAGGAGTTTGGACACCTACTGTCATTTTCTTTGCAAAATGAGATGAAATATTATAATTTTTCAAGAATAAAAAGGATGGGAACATGGACAGAAAACACCAGCATGACTGAAGAAAATCATACCTTGTGGAAGAGAGTAAATAACTGAAAACTGATTATTTATTGGCCAGAGTGGTGTTACTGTGTCAAATTTTCAACTGGGGAAAGTGCCACAAGAAAATGAACGGTGAAGTCACACACCTGCTAAAAGGGCATTGTAGTGTCCAGCGTGGCTGTTGTGTTTTGTGTAACAGGTGATGGAACTGAATAGCCTGTGGAACGTGCATCTTATTTACTTGGTAAACTCAAGTAGGATTTCCAGCATTCTCAAAGCACAGCTGCTAAAGTCATCACCACATGGAGTGATAACTCATGCTTTTCAAAGCAATTTTAACATAGTGAAAGCAGTCTCCTCTCTCAAGGTGCTGCACTGGCATTAATCTAGAGCTCTGGAGAAGATGTCTGGACAGGAACCAGGACTCCAGAGGAAGGCAATGATTGAACTCCTCCTTGATCATTCCATTTCAGGGCTAGTAAAGAACTATATTTAAGGAAGGATGTGTTTAATTACTACCCAGATCACACACAGTATTGATTTTTTTGACTGTAAAAAAATATCTAAATCCTCAGTCAAAGCTGAGGATGGAGAGACACATACTGTTGCTAGGAAAAAAAGGCCCAATATTACTATATTATTAAACCCAGCGCAGCACATTTTATTAAATCCTAAGAATCAGAAGCACACATTAAATCCCAAAAAAGATACTGACTTCAACATGAGACTATTTTAAGCTCCTTCATCATGAAAGCAGTGTTGGTTTTAAAGTATAACACCAATCAGGAAAAAAAAATTAATCAAACTTAAAGCCAACCAACCAACCAAAAAAACACAGAAAAAAAGAAATAACATTTTCTAAGTCAACAAATGCGTTCCCAGTATGTTTTAAGTCATCCAACTTATTTTAATGGAAAAGAACCAAGATACAGTGCTAGTGAAGTGCAGGATTCATAAGCTTGCACAGTAACATGAGGCTGGTGTACTGATTTACTCAGAAGGAATTAGAAATGAAATCCCAACACACCGTATCTGACTAATACCTAGCAAAGTATTTTCATCAATGTTTTTCTGTAGGAACAAAAACTATTTTGACAAGCCCTGTATAAGGAATTGCACAGCCTCTAAGATTTTGAAATGCTGAAAATATTTTTAAATGTGTAAATTTTCCAATTTAAAAATATTACGTTATTTTCCCTTCTTTATATAATGTAATTCTTCATATAATGCCATCCCAATAGCATCAGTGAAAAATTAAACTAATTATGATATGCCTTTAAGAGGTGTTGATAAGTCCAAAAATATTCGAAAAAGATGTTCTATAAGATTTTTTGGAGGAAACATCTCTGTGGAGACCGAGTTGCAGAAGTCTGGCAGCTCCTTTGTCA
>NW_010297767.1:0-36889 GCF_000700745.2 Antrostomus carolinensis | reverse complement strand
TTTGTAAATACACATTTTTTTCTCTATTCTTATATTTGGAAAAAATGTTTTCCAGAAAAATGTTGAGAACCTGAGTCATTTTAAATTGTGTTCTTCAGGAAATATAATTTTCGTTTGTTTTTACATTTACCAAAATAAAATGTTATTGTACTTAAATCCATCTAATCATAGCTCTTAAGTCTGATCTCATCTGGTAATGAATTCCATATGGTCTCAAAGGAAACATTTTCTAGATATAGGCACATTAGGAAAACATTTTAATTATGTACCTGAGTTCAGTCATTCTCACAGTGTAGTATAATAAATACAATTTACTCAAACCTGCAGTTAGCAAATGCCACTGTCATTACAAAAGAAATACAGTAACTACATTTCTGCTTCAGACCTAGACAATGTTTTAAAAATTTCAATACCTCTTTTTATTTCTCCTTAATTCCTTTGCCTAAGTAGCTGATAAATCAAAGTAAGAATTCATCTTGCTCCATGTATCTGTACATCAGGTTGAGGGATTCTGAGAATCATACAGAGGTTAGAGGAGAAAACTTCATGTTCAAAAGATCATTAATGCCTGCTCAAAACTCTGAATCCGTCCTGTGAGCTCCGCATAGGTGTGCATTTTACTAGTAGTCATAGATAATGCACTTCTTGATACTATTACAAGGCTCTGTTTGCAGGGGTAATTTCTGACCATTCATCTGTGAGAAAAGTTAATAATATTTGGATGCATTTCTTTTTTTATTATGAAATTTATTTAGGATCCTACCATGGGACTCCATCTATCAAAGAGTTGCGACTGTCACAGGGGGCTAATTTAGATCCAGCATGAAATCCCAGGGACTGTGGTTTGTGGCTAATTAGAGAATACCAGAACTATTCTCCTCTCTTATTTAGATAACAATTTGACACCTTTATAAATTCATGAGCTGAAATTGCTCTGCACAAATGCACAATACCTTATTTTTCATTCAGCACTGTTTCCATTTTCCAGTGCCCTGTCTGACTTTGCTCATAGGTTGGAAAGTAGCATGATGCATCATTTATGCTGCCTTCCAACTTTATTGACTGATAGCCTCCTTTGCTGTCAATCATTTCATTACATTTTGTCAAAAATAATGTGAAAATCTAGTTACTGATATGACTGAAGTCTATTCACCTGTAAACAAGTTCTTGAGACAGAAATCAGAAAGAATGGTTAGCTAAGGTCATTTAAGTTATGACAAAGACCTAAATAGCAGTCAAATATTAGTATCCAATTGACGAAGTGACAAATATAGTTTCATTGTTTGACTGGAAAAATGCATTATCAATAACTATTAAGAAATATTTTTTTCTTTTGAAAGAGGTTCAGTTTGATAGCGTGTGATCTACAGCTCCATGCAAAAGGCACTCATGGTTGTTACATGACCTGACCACAGAACTGCCTAATTGCCTATCTCTTGCTCAAGTTCACAAGTGCTATATGCAAACACCAACTAGCCCATAGTACATGTCAGAGAGCAGCAAGTTCAAAGCTGCTCCTCAAGGGAAGAACCAGGAGCTGGGAGTGACTACAGCACTATGTCCTTATGGACCAGGGCACAGTCTTGCACTACCTGAGCTAGGTGGGAACAGCTAGATGGTGGTAACAGCCCCAGACAAGGGAGTGATTCAGGGTCCATCCAGGGAGTTTGGCAGAAGCAACAGGAGAATTTACTAGAGAAAAAGTTACAATGTGGGTCCAAGGTTCATCAAGGAGTCAGGGCCAGAAACAGGTCTGGAGATGGCACACTCACAACATAGGTAAGGACAGGTCTGGAAGCCCAGACGCAAGCTTAAATGGAGCTCCTGGGCCCGTGGGAAGAAGGTGTGAGCGGAGGCTCCATGCAAGGCAGATGAGTGCCTCAGGACCGTGAAGGCCTGTTCGTGTTATCAGGGCCCTGAGAATAAATGTATGATGTCAAAGGAAAGTTTCATCAGGCCTCTCCCTGTGGTGCAGTGTAAGGCTGTACTGAGATACAGCTGGTTTACACAAAGATGTATTCTATAGCTCAATTATTAGGCCTATACTGGAATATCTGAGGATATAATTTTCAAGTTGTATGCTTTTAACAACTATGTTTGACTATTGCTGCATTGTGGTTTAAACTTTGATGACTCTTCAGTAGCTTATACCTTTAGAAAATATGGAGTATAACGGATAAAGTGTGTTCCATCAAGCACATCAAGTATTTTTAGAAGTCCTGGTTGCCTTTGACATTTCCTGGCAGATTCATCTCCAGGTGGGCTTTGACTTTCCTAACCATGTCTCTGCATGCTCCAGTAGCATGGGCAATCCCAAACACTTCATGAAGCTCCAGCCTGAGCTTAAATGAAGTCCCTAGTGAGAGGGGGGGGTGTGTGGGGGATCATAGTTGAGGCTGTTCGGGACCATCAAGGCATGTTACTGCCCTCAGGACCCTGATAAAGGCTTCAGAGGATACATCACTGAAGTTAGAATTCACTTTTTCTAAAGCTTTAATATTTAATTATTTGGATTCCAGTACTACAGTCTCAGGAAGATAAACCTCCTGTGAAAGTCAGTGATAATTGTGCTAGCATCACTTCTGGAGAATCAGTGCTAGAGACTCTTGATAAAGGCAGTTTGTACTTTGAGAACTAAAATAATTCAAACTTTCTCATTTCATTAAATGTTTTAAATGTTTTATAGTATTCAAATTACCATGAGTGAAAGTTAAATTTTAAATCAGTAAGTCTAATATCACTGCCTGATATGAATGATAAAAAGGTAGAAGTGGGAATGTCATACTTGCTTTTGTTTGGTAGAAGCTGGTTATAGGCAATGTCAAAATATTAAAGCAAACAGAATGAGGTATTAGCACATGACTCCAAATTTTTATATCCCATTTATTAATAAAAGTCAGGAACTTTAATGTGAAACAGTCCCTGTGCCCTCCACACATGCAGCCTCTGACAAAGAAGTTGGTATTTGTTGAATCCTCACAAATTTTTGAAGGATATGTATGTGGGGTCCAAATTCTTTGTACCTTTCCTGAGGAAAAGGGATCAACATTAAGTTTTAGAATCACAAAATCATAGTGGTTGGAAAAGACTTTTAAGATCATCGAGTCCAACCATTAACCTATCACTACCAATCCCATCTGTAAACCATGTCCCTAAGCACCTCATCTACCCCTCTTTTAAATACTTCCGGGGATGGTGACTCCACCACTTCCCTGGGCAGCTTGTTTCAATGTGTCCTTTCTGTGAAGAAATTTTTCCTAATATCTAACCTCAACCTTCCCTGGTGCAACTTGTAGCCATTTCCTCTTGTTCTGTCACCCATTACCCAGGAGAAGAGACCAACACCCACCTCTCTACAACCTCCCTTCAGGTAGTTGTAGAGAGTGATAAGGTCTCCCCTCAGCCTCCTCTTCTCCAGACTAAACAACCCCAACTCCCTCAGCCGCTCCTCATAAGACTTATTCTCCAGGCCCTTCACCAGCTTTGTTGCCCTTCTCTGGACACGTTCCAGAGCCTCAATGTCCCTCTTGTACTGGGGGGCCCAGAACTGAACACAGTACTCAAGGTGCATCCTCACCAGTGCCAAACACAAGGGGCACAATCACTTTCCTACTCCTGCTGGCCACACTATTCCTGTGAAATTAATTCATGAAATATTCCACCTCCATGCTCTGCTGATATTTTAAAGTGTGAGTCATTTCAGTTACACAACAAAAAAACGTTGTAACATTGTTCATACCCTAACAACACACTATGTTCTCTCTCTAAAAAAAAAAAAAAAACAAAAAAACAAAAAACCCAAACAAACAACAACAAAAAACAACAAACAAACAACCAAACAAAACAATTACAGTCTCTTATCCTCACTGTTATCCAAGCAAATCAAAATGAACTTTTTGGAAGTACACATGTTTAAATATACAAAACCAGAGAAAACCTGTGGGGAAAAAAATCAGTCTATTAAGTAAAAGGAAGAAAAGAGTGTGAGGAGAAAAAGCTCTAGAAAAAGGCGTCAGATGTACAGAAGACTAAGAAGTATAAAGTTCTTTTGAAGAGTTGAAAATTTGATATTTCATTATTTAAAATTATGAAATCACTCTCTGAATCTTTCTTCATTCTTGATTGCTCTTTCTTTATTTCTCCTCAAAGAATCTGTGCTTTGACAGACGTTTTAATGAAACTGAAGTTTCTCCCAGTTTGTAGTCCAGTGTGGGTTTGTGTACAATGTTTCAGAAAAACTTCATAATGAGATAACTTCAGAAATGATCATAATGTTTTCAAAAATCGGTTTGGGTAATGTGTAGTGCAGCCCTATACGTGGGAAGGGTCAGATGCAACTTGAGCATCTTTTAACCCCACTAAACAAAGGACTCACCTAAAGAGTAGGCATAGGAGGCCAACATCATACTAACATTTCTTTCCTCTCTCTTCCCTGAAGATAACGAAAAGCAGGTAAATTTTGGTATGACTTTAGCTTCCTATGCCAAACACAGTCAAGATGTTGGTATGATTCTTGGTGACTTGCAGAAGAATATTTTATAGAGAATCTGCTATTCCAGCTTAATATAAGATTTGTTGTGACAGACTGGAATAACAGGAGTATATAGTATATAGCAGCATCGATATATAGTATATATAGCATCGGCTATGCTGCTAAGATGCCAACAAAATAGAGGGGGAGATCACAAGGAGGTCACATTTCAAAAAGACACAAAAATCCAAACCTCCAATCAGTCCTAGCACTTGAGACTACTACTTGAGACTACTTTAGATCTACTGTCTTAGAATAGATAAACATGCAAAGGACAAATTTCTTTTGTTTTGCAGCTTTAATACTCATGAGTATGCTGCTTAAGGGCTATTTAAGAAAACAATGGAATAACACAAGCAACAAAGTATGAATGATATCTGTATGTCAGACAAAGAAATGGTAAGAAGAAGAGGTGACCACAGCAGGATATCAGAACCATCTGTTCCTTTTGTTATGAGTAAAATTAAGTTTATGTGGAAAAATTGTGTCCTTTAGGCTTGTTCAGGCAGCTACGCTATGTCTTTTAAACACATAAAAACTAGGTTATACTGCAAAAAGTCAACATTTAGGCAAGCACGGGAAAGACTGCTGGATGAACAAGTATACCCAAGGTCCTTAAAAGAAATTGAGACTGTGTTAACAAATGGCACAGGTAGAATTTGCGTACAGCTAACTAGTGACAAATGCATGCTATCACAATATTCAGTATGCATCCAAACAAATCAACTCTGTATTACTGGCTGAGAACTGAGATTGCACAGGCTTTAAAGCTTATCACTGTTGCTGACTATAACACTTTTTCCCTTTACTGGCTGATAATTATTATGTCTGTGTCTCTTGCACAAACTATTTTTCAGTTGTTTCCACTGCCAGACTGTAGTTCTTTTACCAAATGAGAACAGTAAAGAGAAGGGCATATCCACTTCCAGCTTTTATCACATCCTCATACAGTAAGTACTGATCCTTGGGCTATTGGAAAGGTATTGATAGAACAGTTAAAAAATAGATTTGCATAAATTATGGAAAATCTATACATGACCTCACATTTCCACATGAGCTTACAAGAAAATGGAGAAACGGAATTTCTGTACTTCACATGTAACAGTGTGCCTCTTTAGTTTGACAGAGAATGGATATTATGTTTTATTGCTATACTTGCCCATAGAAAGTGAGTATACTTTTCATAGAAGAGCACCTCTGATTATGTCACTATCCTTCAATTTACCTTCAAAACACTTCTCTATCATTGATCTAAAAATTGCTTTTCCCCTTTAATGCCTCATTTCCCAGTCTGGAAAATGGGAATAGTACTATTCTACAATGCAGGTTTTTTATGTCAAATGCTCAAATAAAAAGGCAATATAGGTGATACAATTATCTTCTGTAGGTAAATTTTGATGTGGAAAAATAGATATAAATATGTGTAGTCTGGAGACATAACTGCCTGCACACAACATCTGGAAAAATGTCAATGTGGACCTAGGAAAAAGTTGTTTAGGTGACATATTCAGCTATAACTATGACTAATAGGATGAGGTTTTAAAAAGGAGCATTTAAGGTGAATATCAATAAAAACCCTCTAAGAATGAGACTGGAGTGTGTCTTACTTTCAAATGACACTAGTGGAGAGGCATCTAGCTAGAGAAGTAAATTAAAGCACACTGAAAATACATTGTAAATAATATTGTTGTATTTTTTTAATTGGATGGCAACTGAAAAATCTCTCTCTAGTTCTAATTGTTCTGTTTTTTCTTCTGTCTTTCTCAGAAAATAAATTTTAGAAACCCAACAGATAAGATTTTTAGTAATTATTTCCAGCCATTACTGTGACAGAATTTGGTGTTAAAAAAAGACCAAGAGTATTCTTTACTGAAAATGTGTTTTGAAGTTTTTCAGTGTTTCAATCATAATAAACTAGACCTTTTGCTTTAACATAATATTTTAGTATACTGATGGGGTTTATAAAGTCATGAGTATTACGTGAAATTATCTGACACTGGTCCAACATCCCAGCAGTAAGCAGGGACATCTTCAAATAAATCGGGTTACTGTCCAACCTGACCTTGAGGGGGCATCCACCGCCTTTCTGGAAAACCTGTTCCAGTGCTTCACCATCCTCATTGTAAAAAATTTCTTCCTTCTATCTAGTCTGAATTTACCCTCTTTTAGTCTGAAACTGTTACCCCTTGTCCTTGTCAGCTGGACTGTCAGCCATGTCACCTTCTTAGAGGAACAACCCTTATTTCCTTTGAGGTATTTCACTGGTGTTTGCCCGTGTTTCCTTGTTGGCTCCTATTACCCCAGGACTCCCTGCCTCAATTCTCTGTGTGACTGCAAGTGTGCTGCAGTGTACCCAGCACATCTCAGAGCAACAAGCTGAGGGCCTTCGCTAGCACTCCATCCTTCTAACCTTAGTGTGTTATTCCACAGCTTGTAGCAGGCAAACCTGATATTATCCCACTCCCCTTTCAAGTCTAGTTTAAAAGTCTATCAATGAGCTCCACAAGTTCCTGAGCAAAGACCCTCTTCCCCCTTTGAGAAAGTTGAACCCCATCTGATGCCAGCAAGCCAGAAAAACCCATGAGTAATGTTGTATTTTTTTGTTTTACTTAAGTAGTTAGAATAAATAATGTGGGCCTTTAATTATAGTGTAACCATTTATGTTTTACAAAGAGAAATGAAAAGCATCTATAATAAATATACTCAGATCTGATAGCTACAGTCCTGATATATATAGTAGCCTTTATATTAATTTCTCAGAGTTATTCACAGTCAAATCATACAGAACTATAGGAAGAAGAAGTAATCCATCTCAAAGAAATCCATTTTGAAAAGACATTTTGTCTTTGTGCTTGTAAAAGTGTTCCAAAAATTAACACTGAATATTTGCTGGAAGCAAGCAGTACATCCGGAATGCCAGCAGAAAAAGACTGTTTCAAATAATTATGTTCTGTATTCAGTAGCTGAAGTAACATATCACAGAGTACATAAACTGAGACAAAAATAAATCATAAACATTACTGAAAATAAAATAATAGTGAGAATAAAATATGAAAATATTACAAGCAAAATTTAGTATTGTGTGAAAATCACAAGGCTCTAGAAAGTATGTTATCTGGCTTCATATAGCTGTAGCTTCATTTTTGACAGCAGATGAATATGCTTTTGCTTTAACCCACAGTCTCTCAACACTGAACAGAAGGACATGAGTCCTGCTTCCAAAACAATGATACAGTTTGGATACTGTGTATTTCCTGAAACATATTAAACTGACTATCCTATCTACATTAAAATGAAAATTTAAATTCTATATTTTTCATTGTATTGGAGTCTTCAAATCTGAGTTTGACTAAAATATGGATGTATTAATAAAAGATAAAAGTTCATGATACATTATGAAAGTGATTAAGATTTCTGGGAAAATACTTGAGTGCATCCTGCAATGCCTATGCTGATATAAGAGCTGAATGACTTATTCTTGTTTTAGTCTATTATGTGGAGAGTTTGTATTGAAAAGCAGCCATAGTTAGGATTAAACTGTGAAAACTGTGTATGAATTAGGGAAAATTAGGGGGTTTTTTTAAGCTAATAATTAAATCAGACATGCATACTCACTTTAGGAATCAACTTCTCATCCTTTCAGAGAGAAGAAATAAAGGTGGTGTAAAGGAAGATGGAGAGGAGGGACCATTTCACGGTGTCCAGTGTCATATGAATTTATATGTTCTCCATGGGCAAGTAGCAGATGTGTATATACCGTAGGTAAGTTCTAACTTTTACTGGAAAAAAAGAAAAACGAACAAACAAACAAACAAACAACCTTATCTTCTGAGTCTATAGTGGTTGAAGTGAACAACTTAAGAGTCTGTAGAGATTTTTCAAGAGTTTCTTCAGGTACTTAATTAATCAGTCTCTTCTTCAAACCAGCAAACTCAGTACTGCTGAGGAACAGCACAGTTGCACAGAGAGGTTCATATTTTCACTTCAGATTGGTGTAGAGGTACTGAGACCAAAGAAGTGTCCCTGTGTGGGGACTGGAGGGTTAGGCATCAGGTGGGTGAAGGGCAAAGCACCCCAGTTGAAAGTCTGCCTTGTTGAAAGTTGCTCATCTGCCATCCTGCACCAAGGAAATGACTCTTTAAGAAGAGGCTTTACCAGAAACAGGAGGCAGGTTGCATCAGTGAGCAATTGCTACCAGAAAAACAATAAGCTAGGTTTGTGTCTGCAGAGAGAATTTGATGGTGACTTGCTTGCTAAGTGCATAAATGTGTCAGACCTTGTGAGATGTCCCTAACAACTTCTAGGAAACAACAGAGGGGGTTTGTAACTAGTATGCATAGGAATAAAAATAGCAGAGTGAAAGGCAAGAGAGAGATTGGAGGGGGAGGAGTGGAATTTAGGCTTTTAAGAATGTTTTAAGAATACAAAGCCCACTAAACTAGGTTGTTTGCAGTGCTCTCAGTAATTTCTGTGGGACAAAAGAATGAGGAAGAAAGGCAAACTTTTAATGCTGAGCTGAGAAGCCAGTAGTAAGGACTTAGATGCATCAAAAGCTGTGGACAAATTGTAGCATAATGGATGGTCATGCAGAAGACGTACTTCATCTGAATGATAAGTAGGCCAAGCTGCTAGTACTTGGTGTTAGGGAAGTTGAAACAGCTTTTCAATTAAAGAATAGGAAAAAGCTGACAAGTACTGAACAACACAGAGCTAAGATGACATATCTATTATGGATGACATTATGAAAATTTTGTTAGTCTCTGTGAAGGGTAGATCACAGGACAGTATTAGTGTAACGCAGAGCATGATTTGAACAGGATGCTGAGAAGAGAACCAAACCTGTACACTAACAACAGAAGGTAAGTTGTCAGACTAAGGAACATGAATATCAAAATAACAGACGTATCAGAAATTTGGTGGAAAGTGGGCAACCTGCTAGGCATCATTCAGTGGAATGTAATAAGCAGCAACAACAATAAAATGAACAGTGACAATTTGCCAGGATCAAATTATACATATCAGAGAGTTCTCATCCCTTTACTTAAAATTCTTCTGGTACTTTAAGTAATTGGCAGATATGAAGGTACCTTTTAAATTGATCCCAGGTGAGATTCCAAGAAATACAAAGTCTATAAGCCTGATATCTCAACAGGGCAAATTAGTAGAGCCTATAATAAAGCATTACTAATAAGCATATGTATAAGCCTGACCATATACTGGGGAAGAGTAAGTGTGGATCCTTGAAAGGAAACCCTGCCTCATAAACCTACTGAAGTTATTTGAATGTTCAGCTTATGGGTAAGGGTATTCTGCCTAATATATCCTGCCTGGACTCCCACAAGATTTATGGCACAATTTGTCACCCAAAGCTTAAAGAACCTAAGCATTTAAAGCATATGGGATAAAATCCCTCATTTTATTTAATCATTTGATTAAATGATGAAACAGAGGGTAGGAATAAATATTTTTTGCAGTGTAATAACCAGTTAATTCCACACAGATCTGTGCTGGGTCTTGTGCAGTTCAAGGTATTCATACATGACTTTGAACAGCAAGTGATTAGTGAAGTGGCAAAGTTTACTGCTGACACCAAGTTATTCAAGACAGTAAAAATGAAGGCAGACTATGAAGAATTGCAGAAGGACCTTAGGAAGCTGAATGAGTGGCCAATAAAATGGCAGATGAAATTCAGTATAGATAAATGTCAAGCCATGCATATGGGAATGAGCAGGCCTACATTCACATGCAACATAATGGACCCTGAACTAGCTATTATCACTCAGGAACAAAATCTTGGGTTATAATAAATGTCTCATGAAAATGTCAGCTCAATAGTGGTTAAAAAGGCAAATCAAAGCTAAGAATTATTTAAAAAGGAATAAAGAATAAAACAGGAAACATTGTATCTCATTTCACAATTCGCTGGTATCACCCCTCTCTCCTCCATTTGAAACAGAATGTATGAAAACTGGAAAAGGTTCAGAGAAGGAGAACAAGGATTATCAAAGGTATGGAACTGCTTCTTTGTATGAAAGAATGAAATAAGATAAGACTGTTAGGCTCGGGAAAAAATTATGAAAAAGGTTAAGATAGAATTCTCCGAAAAATAGTGCCTGGGAGAAGCTGGATAAAGATTAATAATCCTTGTAGTAAATATAAAATTGTCCAGAATAAAAGGAGGGATAAATTAAATTAGTTATCAGTCAGGTTCAAAACAATTTTAGGGAAGAAGTTCTTCACACAGCAGCTGTAGTCTGGTGGAACTGCTCCAAAGTATGTTGGAAACACTGAAAGGAACATGGGTATATTAAGTCTAAATGCATGTATACCAGCTCTGCCTCAAGAAGTGAAAATCATTGGAAAGAATATTAGAGGGAAGTGTCACAGACACTTCTTGATTTTTTATTCTTCCCTAGATTTCCATTTGTTACATGTTTTATTTTGGAAACAAAAGAAACAGGCATTTAGTGTGACTCAGGATGGACTTTACTATCTGTATCCATTGTTCTTGATTATTCCAATGACAAGCACTGCGTATGCCTATATTGGTAAATAAAATGAGATCAAGGGTAGAGGCTAAGAGGCATGGCCTCACTGTTTATACATGTATCACTGCTTCACTCTGATCCCTACGCAACCCTAAAACCATAGTAATTTTGTATGAATTTTTCCTTTTCTATTCAAAGTTCTTGGCAGTTTTTTCATAGCCTGTCCAAGTCTTGTTTTCACAGAGTAAATTGAAAAGATGTCTGCATGCCCTCATTTGTAATGCAAGTACATTGAGGAGTGCTTTATGTTGTGAAGCGTGGTGAGGATAGCACTGGACGAGTGTGGAAGATGGAAACAACCACACCTGACTCAACGTTGACCATTCTACCTGTTAGAACCAGTCCCAAGGATGCACAGTACGGCACTGTTGTTACCTGTCTTTTCAAATGCTCACAGCCAAGACGTGTATCCGCACACGATGCAGACAGCAGCAGTCTGATGGTTGAGCACCAGCCCTCTCATAGTGCAGAGGTAGACCATGTGTGATCTAACAGAAGCAGATAGTGGTAGGCACATTGCCTTTTTCTGAAACCAAGCCTATAATTAAGAGTGATAACTGCTGCTTGACCCAGAAGGCATTTGGGCTGTCCCAATAAGGAGTTTGATCACTCGGTTAATTTTGCTATGCATTATTTTTTTTCATAAGCAGAGTCCGTGTTATGTCCATGGAGAGAAACACAGGCTTCTCCTATACTTATTGTTCCTGGAGAGATTTATATTCCCATCCTAGCAGTAGCAACTTTAATTTTCCTAGGTATGGACTGCATACATAGTAAGAATAATAATTGTGAAAATAATTATGAAAAAGCATTTTGCCTCATACCTACTATCCATCTTATCTCTAAGTTCATAAGCCACCACTCATTATTCAAGGCTGATAAATTGAAATGTTCTGAAGGTCAAAATGCCTCTGGTACCTCTACTTTTTCACGGACAAATCACTGCTTTCACCAATATGTTTTATGCCTCTAAGACTACTTAATTACTGGTCTTTTCCATTTCAGATTGATGTTCACATCAAGTGTTCGAACAATTTTTAATAGAAGCACATCATGTCTTCCTAATACTAACAAACCAGACCGTCTAGTTTCAGGCTAGCCGGTGCTTTACTCTTGCACAGAGAGAAAGGATCCAGATACACGTGATTTAAACTAAATATTTTTATGTTTAGCCAGCACTGTGTTCTTGGAAAGCAGATACTGAACCCTTGCAAAGTTTTTAAATGAAGAGATGCAATATTTCCTTCTCCTATTTACTGATACATTTGGTAATTGAATACTTAACAGTAGTCTCTGGCTTCTGCTTCCCTCAGTGGTTGCATTTTTCATAATCTGAGGTTTCTTCTCAGGCATGCATTATTCTCGTTAAACTTGGCAAAATAATTTTCTTCAATAGAAAGGGCACTGTTCCCTAGATTGTCACCAACAAATATTGTAGGGTTTTATAAAGGCATTGTTTCTTCTTTAAAAAACAGCATATAATCTGTTGTTAGTTACAAACTGTCTCTAGAGAAGTAACACATGGGAGCTATAGAAATTTTTTCTTTCTTTATTTTGCTTCCTTGAAGCTGAGAATGTTCTACAGGATGTTCACAGTTCTGTTCCACAGCTAGAAATGCTAAGCTAAATCTACTTCATAATATTTTTCTGATTAGGACTCAGTGGAAGATCCATATAATAATTCAGTTGAATTAGTGCATTTCACTGATTAAAATTTTCTGTCTAGAAAATAATTTTCTTCCAAAGTTATTGTATTGATGTGACTAACAAAACAGCTTGATTAACACTGTAACAATGTCTACCAAAAGAAATATATAGTGATTTGCTACTTATGGCAAGCTAAGAGAAGAATTTATTAATGTTATATGCCAATGAATCATTATCTTATCTAGTTAATTTGTCTAAAAATTGTTAATTTATTTGGGTTTTTTTGATATCT
Organism: Antrostomus carolinensis; assembly: GCF_000700745.2. Lineage (NCBI taxonomy): Eukaryota > Metazoa > Chordata > Aves > Caprimulgiformes > Caprimulgidae > Antrostomus > Antrostomus carolinensis. Next base: position 23,871 of record NW_010297767.1, on the reverse strand, counting down.
TTCATTGATCAAACTATGGGGAAAAAAAAAGAAAAGAAAACTTTTTCATAAATCTCTAAATAATTTTATATTGTTTTCATACTAACCATCATTAAAACATTTGATGTTCATGTAATGAATACCTTGCATTTTATGGGAATCCCTCAGTATTTTATCATTAATCACTGTGTCACTGAAACACAATAATAATTCAAAAAGAGAATAAAAGGTATGGATTTAAGTGATCAAAGGAATACAGATAAGGCCTAGCTTGAGTCTAAAAAGGGCTGATCAGTTGAAGGGCTAAGTCACCCTGAACCTACATTATTATTTAGGGTTTCCAAGCTATTATTTTTTCATAAGTATAGATTTCTGGCTAACAGTTACACAGGTATTTTGTTGGGGTTTTTTTCCCCAAAAAAATCCAAAATCTGAGAAATGCTTTTTTACACCTACATCCTGTTTCCAAATAGAACAGACAGCTGGTCTGACTAGCACTGAGACCAAAACAAGGAAGGGAAAGACTACATTCAATGGAAAGGCAGAGCCACTTACCTTTGAACAGCAATCCACATTTAGATTGCATAATCTCATCTCAAAACTGCATGACCATGAAACTACAGAAGACTTTTGATCTGAATGGGATCCTGGATTCAGTTCAGTACGGGAGCATACACATACATCTCTCTTGAACAAGTATAATTTAAAGTTTTGTTTGATTAATACTTAGTGAATGCTGTGCGTTTGTTGTACAAACAGAACCTAAATCTCCATATTGTTTCCATATTTTTCATTGTTACTGGAAAATATTTTCAGTGGACAAAGTGTGCTACACTTCGACTTATTTCATGAATGAGATGCCTAATCCTGGGTGCCTCTACAGCCATTCAAGACAGGGAATGGTCCGTAACATGGTGACAGATGAGATACAAATATCTCTGTGGTACTGCAAGTATAAATTTATGACATAACAGGTAACAACAAAATTACTAGTGCCCACAGATGCTAAAACATAATGATATTACTGATATCTTGTACTCTGCTTCTTTGTGTTTCACGTCCAAATTGTTGCCATCTTTGCTATCCTTGCAGCATCCTCTGCCTTCCTGTTTTTTTTGGGTTTTTTTTTCCAGAACAGCCTCAGAGGTGTCTGCACAGCCACCCCTCTGCTGCTGCACAGCAGCACTGTCTAAGGAAGAAAGATTGTTCTCTTTCTTCCCCCAGTAGTGACTTTTCTTCTCCCAGGAAAACTGTCAAAATGTAACATAGCAACAACATGTGGACAATAGTTTGGGAAACCTTGTAGTGTGCCAGGTTGCATTGCAATATTTTCCAGGTGAGTTTAAAGCAAAAGGTCAAACTCACATTTTCATCACATCCAAGTCCTCCATAAATCTGTGTCGCATTGCTCAAAAACTGCAGTAATGCCACAGGATTATTTTTTCTATTAAGTTTTTAGAAGATCTAGGTTTTTTTTTTTTAATGTGCCCCCAGGGTTAATGAATTAGTGCAATGTAGTAAGTTGAATGTTTGAAGGTGGGTGAAAATGCTCCTTTAAATAATGCAGAAACAAAGTGAATGTTGTATCAGAACCTATACTTGTGGATATTTATAGATCAGGTGCACTACTACCCCTATTTTGTTTTTATCTGCCTAAGATATGTTACAGAAAACCAGCCTGACAGGTAAAATGATGAAGTATATTGCAGAATCATATTTCTGTTATTGCTGTTTTTTACGTGGTAGAAATCCTTAAAAAAAAAAAAATGTCCTTTGAGTCATATAGAAACACATGGTAATTTAATAGATTCCTCTAACTCATAGTGAAATGCCAAAAAAAAAAAAAAATATCTACAAACTAAACTATGTCAGATTTGCAACAGAACTCAGATGAAACCTGTGGAGCTTTAATGATAACGCTGAAGTAGCTAAAGAATTAACCTAGCAATGTATAACAAAAAAAGGAGTATTTTTCTTCCACTACCAAGAAAAGTATGAAGAGTCTTGCTATAATATTCTCAAGACAGGTAATTTTTAACTAGTTCAAAAATAATTTACAATGAATAATTTGCTGTTTCAAAGACTGCATGTGTGAATGTCAAAACTTCCACTGATAATAAACTTGGTTGTGTTAAAGGCATGCAAACATAAGTTATCTTTACTAGAATATGAATAATTCATAAGTGATCAAGAACTTTTCAAAAATCAGTTTATGAATCACAGATTACTTTTAAATATTTTCTTTAAATGTTTGCATTTTGTATAGATTGACTCTGTGTTCTGCAAACTGCTCTTCCAAAGCTTAAACATGTTCTGAAGGACTCCACACAAAACGTGAAATGACAGTGAAACCCTGAAATGAAATTATGGCCTTTAATAAATGTTTTATGCTTCACTTATGCTCAGAATTCACAGGATTTATGTAAAACAAAATGTCCAATGCATCAAGTTCATTTCAATTTTGAAGGTTTACTGCTACCTGAAATTCATTACTATAACCAGATCCTTCCCACTACCCTCAGCACTGCAGCTGAGGTGTCTAGCTACCAGAAGCAGACAAAATCTAAGGTCAGCAATTCACATGAAATTTGGGGACTTTTTCTTGGTTTCAAATTGGATCAAACCAAAAGCAGAAATTTTTCAAAATTTCCTGTAAACCAGATGGAATACTTCAATAAGTCACTGAAATTAAAACAGCCTTAACAAATAAAAACATCAGCAATTTTTAGCAATCTAAAAACTAAAAACAGTAGTAAATGAGAATTTCCCTGAGTAGATATGAAGTTATCTGAGGTATTGGGCTCTGGAATAACCTTCTAGAATAGAAGTCCAGAACAATAGACCTGGGGAAATAATTTTATGTCAAGCTTTGTAAAAACTGATATGTAAGGTCCCATCATTTTGCTAAGAGACTCAGATAAATTATTCCTGTTCTCACCAATCTTATGACAAGAGAGTCTCCCTCAGCTGCAGTACATTACTGCAGCCTGTCCCCCAATTTGCTACTCCTCATGATTGCTGGTGAGTAGAAATTAGGTTTGACCTTGATCTTCATCCCACTGCAACTGAGACGAATTAATGCTAAAGCAAGCACACTGAACAGCTAGTGAGTTTTGTGACCTAACAACCCATTTTGTGTCCAAAAGCTTCAGGTGTTCCCTATCACATGATCTAATACATTGCTTCATGTATTAGGAAGGAATGTGCTTGAGAGATCTCCAGAAGATACCTGGGAACTGAGACACGTGGCTTTGTCAGTTTCAAATGCCCCTGGAGTCACAGACTTTGCAACCAGTGGATCTTTGCAGCATTTGCATCTCAGAGACATGAATCCTGAAATTCTAGTGGCTTTCTGGTTTCAAACTAGAAGAGGTGTGTACAGCAACAGCTCTTCAAACCTTAAGGTTTTTTTATTTTAAAAAACTTTCAAAAACTTCTGATGTGTTGGGTGACAAAAATGCAGAAGGTTGCTCACCTGCTCCAGCTCTGCTCTAGTCTTATGGGTAATAAATTTGGAAGGGCTGGTGCTCTGAAGATGTGTTGTCATTTTAGCATGCAAATCTACCATGCTAACAGGTTGCGGGGACATGGAATTATTTTCACAGACAAGACTTATATTACTTATCTACACAGTAATGGGGCAGGTTCATGTTCTCCTAGATCCAGAGGGAACAAAGGGAAAGACCCTTTACCCCTCCTGTGTATTCCTTATATTCAGAAAAATTCCCATCAGTTCTACTTGCTATTGATGTGTTTTATCCCTGAACATTGTGTGAAATATACAGGAGAATGGACAAATTATTTTTCTCATTGTGCATATCTTCAATTAATTTAGGAATTCATTACAGTTGTACACAAGTATGTTACTTAGCTGTGTAATTACTACTACAGTGTCAATTTAGGACAAGTTAATCTGAATAATATTGCTCAATATGAAGTTTTAATTTTTCAGATTTGTGCCTATTGTTAAGAATTCTCCATAACTTTTCTCATGTTAATAAATTATAGAGAAATTACGTTACAGTGGTACTGGAATTCCTAAGCAGTTTCTCAGAGAACATTTATTTTCCTTATTTCTTTTTTGGGTGTATGAAGTAAAAAATAAATTTAATGGATTTTAACACTGTGACAGATGACTTATCACTTATCTTTAATCATTATTATAGCCATTAACAACACAAAGCAATAATTCTGCTTCAGATGATCACAGCAATTGTATACAGTCAGCTTTTTTTTAATATCAAACATGATCCAAGAGATAGTAACTGTAAGAGTAGTGGCTCCTGAATCTCTTAATCTTCAACACCTTGGCACAATATAAAAAATCTTTTATTTTCTTTTTTTTCTCTTTAAGGAGCAATCTATTCAGTGGCATGAGCTGGATAAGATTTCAAGAGGAAAGGCTATAAAAGGTATCCTGTATGCAGAGGAAGAGTCAGAACTTGCTGTGATTCTTTACAGTAAATTGTAGGTAAGCACTGTCACTCTCACTTCATATCATATTATATGTAGTAGATAAGGAATGAGGAAATAAGAAATGGCAAGGCAAGGATCTGATTACAGCAGAAGTTTGAGTTCTGAAAATCTATACTTTTTCAATGCGGTGTAAATGAAAGCATTTTATTGCTATCATTTTGTCCTTTATTTTTAACATCTTTTTGTCATTGTTCATGCTCTTTGACTTATTTGATTCTTAGATCTAACATAATATCTTCCGTAATTTTCTATACAAACCCCTAGCCTTTTAAACTACCATTTATTCCTGTTCTTTGGGTCCTCCAAATGATTTAGGTATTCCTTTATATGTCTAGGTGTCTAGGCCTAAAAGTCAGATTGACAAAAACTCTGTTCAGCTAATTCCTTGCCTGAGAGGTTAAAAGTGTCTCACCATTTAAACATGAACTACCTACCATGACTAGAAATCCTCTTACCTGAGAGGTCTGACACCTTTCTGGAACCACAAATGGTGTGGTTTACATTATCTGCTTTCATTCAGTAGTTCAGTAGTTAGAACATTTGTGCAAAATAAAACTATTTGGTGACACAGGGGAACCTGAGTTTCCTTGGCTATCAGAGGAGTGCTTTCACCATAAGACTATGTGGTAATCATAATTTTTTCCCCATTTCTGTGTCTCAGCCACTAGTTATGCCATCTTCAACACGAATACTGAGAAAGTGTTGAGGACATAGTTCAGAATAATAATAAATCTGGTAGCTAAATCACTCTCTCAGAAGCTAAGGTGATAGGAGGACACATAACTGTGTCCATCAAGCTGTAAAATTAAAAGACTCATTGCTTTTTACCAGAAAGGATTGGATCTCCTAAGTTCTTAAAAAAGAGGCTTTAGTACTTAAGTAGAGTGAACAAGGCTACAGAATTGAAGTTTAAGATAGATTGTTCCTGCAATTTGAGGCCCTCTTTTCTCATGGTTGATCTGTGTCAGGGCCCTGAGTATGCAAATAGGCATCAGTTGTTCTGTGTCAGAGGGTGCTGGACTCTGACAACCTGATTGTTATGTCCCAACAAAAAATCAGTGTCTTATTAACACAGTTAAAAGATTCATGTCTTACTAATCAAGTACAAAGGTTAATTTAAAATAACTAGAGGTTTGACTTTCTTGTTAGTTCTACCAGCCCGAAGTTCAGTGGTAGATACCTCCGCCTAAAGACACAGAGAACTCATTTTGTCATGTCCACATTTGGGACTCATGTTGCCCTTCACAAGCTCTCCTCCAAGTGAATGGATCTTGCAACTCTCTGCCACACATGAGAGGTGTTACTGTTGTTTCTTCACCCAATACATGGCTAATTGCTGATTGCTAGAAACCATAAAAATATGCAATATTTTAATGCAATATAATATAGAGATATAATTTCTCTGCTGTGTTGTTACATTTTTCCTTCATCATCTGCTGTCTCATGCTAGCGTAGAAAGCAGATTATACTAGGTGGACTTTTGGTCAGACTTCTTGTGGTGAATCTTTGTATTTACTGTTACTACAGTGTGTTTGTTTGCTCACAGCAAAGCCATAGGAAATAAGAGTGTTCCTAATCTCTGAGTAGGGCCAGCAATTTTGTAAACAGTGAATTCTGAACAAATCACGTCACTGTATTTTCACCTTCCCAGCTTCAGTGATGTCTTACCAAGTCAATTCAGCAGACAGAACTGACAGCAATGCTCCGAGTACTGCTAGGTAGGGTGGAGGAGGTTTTTTGGGATTGACATACATCTTGCAGGAAAGCAGATGTTTCACATCAATTAAAGCAAGTTATGTCAGCCATTGTGCTCTAGAAGTGGTACAGAGACAAAGTTCATTGATTTGTCTCAGCTCTTTAACACATAGGCTAGCACTTGCCTCTGTGATGACACTCTTATATAGTACTATGTATCCCAAAGATACTGAGAAAAGATGCAGGACAGATGACTGATGACCTGGACCAAGCACTAGTACTAATAAATTCTAATGGATTGTTCATTGCTGCCTTTCCTCCCTCTTTATTTGATTGCATTTGCCTATGTCTGACACCTGTGACACAAAACAGAAGTTCCCTGGAAGAAGCCCTTTCATTTTGTACCTTCAGTAAGATGAAAGAGTTCTCTCACCCAATCAACTGCATTGACCTTGATCCTTGCAACAGTAAAACATCGTATCAAACATCTAGACTGTCTTTTAGTTACATTATGATGAGACTCAGTGATGCAATAAGGTATTCATGTGGAACACACTTGTTTCTTTGCCCTTGAGTATCAGCATTTTTGAAAGGCTTCATTTTTTTTTCTGTTTCAGAAACATGTCCTTGTAAGTGTATGATGTACTTAATAATTAAGGAATTATCTTATGTACAATATTACATTGGAATAGAAGCACAGGACAAGTCCTGGACAGAATCATTTTTGTCTCTTTCCAAAAAGTATCTACTTGGAGTTCCTGGTTAAGCAGTCTGTACATCTCCTTTTCTGTCCAGTGTTAGACCTGTGTAGTGCATGAGGCATGGCAGGGTGTTATCTGAGGTACAAAGAATATTATTGTACTGGTTAATTTTCTTCATGGTAGCTTGTATGGTGCCATGTTTTGGATTTGTTATTAAAACAGTGTTGATAACACAGGGATGTTTTAGTTATTGCTGAACAGTGTTTACACAGTGTCACAGTGTCAAGGTCTTTTCTGTCCCTCATGCTGCCCCATCAGTGAATAGGCTTGGGGTGGACAATTTGGGAGGGGATACCGCTGGAACAGCTGACACTAACTGACCAAAGAGATGTTCCATACCATATGACATCATGTTCAGCAATATAAAGCTGAAGGAAGAAGGAACAGGTAGACATTTGCAGTTATGGTTTTTGTCTTCCCAAGTAACCATTACGTGTGGTGAAGCTCTGCTATCTCGGAGATGGCTGAACACCTGCTTGCCAATAGGTGTCGAGGATTGGTTAGCTTACAAGGGTCACATAGACATACTGTAGATGGCTGACCAGGATTTTGGGAAACATCGGACTCTGTTAGTCTGAAGTGCTGGGGTGGTAAGGACACGCTGTCCTTGACTGCAGCTGTTATACGATAACAGCTTGCTTACGGTCAGCTAAGGCATGGGAACTAAGGGAGTAAGCAACCAAGAATGAGGAACTAGGGGAGGGGTTGACGTTTAGGATAGTGACCAATTAATTAGTTAGGTTACAGAATATGTATGATCTCATTAAGAACTGTATAAGTATGCTGAACGCTAATCAATAAACGAAGCTTGCTGATCGCTCACATTGAGTGCTCGAGTTCTCCCACTGTGACAAATAGGAAGTAGTGAATGAATTTCTTGGTTTGCTTTGCTGGCATGTGCAGCTTTTGCTCTATCTATTAATCTGTCTTTATCTCAACCCACACGGTCTCATGCTTTTACTCTTCTGATTCTCTCCCCCATTCAGCTGGCTGAGGTGAGCAAGGAGCTGTGTGGTGTTTAGCTGCCCACTGGGGTTAAACCACAACAATTATTAAATAAGTTCTAGCGTAATTTAGTTTTGTCAGCTAGTGAGAAGAAATACTAGTCCTGAAACCAATGAAGGAATTACAAACTTAATTAATCTTAATGGAACATACACTTAATCAGGAAGTATTTAGCACAAAATTCAAATCAGCTCTAATCTAAAAATAGCAATTGACTATAAATTTTCTCTGAAATGTATGGATTTCTGAGAAAAGCAAAGCCCTTTCCTCACTGGTGCATATTCAAAGCAAATTAGAGAAATATTTTATAGCAGCTGGTGTTTGTTAGCCGTTTGTATTTTTAACTGGTTTGTCAATTTAACTTATTGTATTTTTCATTTGTAGTCACTGCTCAATTGATTTCTATCCCATTTCTTTTACTTAAAAAAAAATAACCAAGTTCATACAACATGTTGATATGGTTTCTTTATGCATCCAGCCTAAAGACACTGAGAGCAAGGCAGTCAGCTTTATGAATGTTTTGTCCAACTGGAATTCAAGCTTTTTTTTTTTATTTTTTTGCAACTAGTTTTACAGTGGGTTTTGTGTTGGATGCAACAGCCTCTTTTAAGGGAAACATTCTGCTGCTTTGTATAAAATATATATAAGCATAAATTCCAGACACTCATGTTGATTAAGATTACCCCATACTAATTCGTAGTCCGCAATTGTGGTAAGTAATAGTGGTTTTGTAAGCAGCCACCTAAATGTTTGTTAGTTACTAGTAAAGCCAAGTGTTTTACTTTGAATCTATGATTATTACAGTTACCAGATATTAGAATGTAAAAATTACTAAGAATATGTTTGCTGTATCATAAAAATGTGTTAGGACATCTAATTTTTCAGACATTCTGTTGGAAATTGTGCTATTTTGTATTATTATTTTTCTGTTTCCTCTGTGTATGCATATCCACAAAGAAAGTTTAAATAGAACAAAAAGAGTAAATAAATTAAAAAGGAAGTCTATCATTATAACGTCCTAGTTATACGATGTCTTAGATGAGCTCTTAAAAGGAAGATAGGGAAAAACAGAGAGCACTGAGAATTGAAGAACAATGTCAGCATTTTGTCAGAGATTTTACAGACCTATTTTCCTCCTGCCTGAGTTACTTTAATCAGTGAACCACATGCCAGTATCATATTGGGTAGTATCAGCAGGGCTCACAGCTATACAGAAGCTGGAGTAAGTAAAGCTACTATCTTAGGCTGGGATCTGGCATTCTCAAAACATAGCTGATTCCATCACAGGCAGGATATTCATCCTTGTACCTTTGCTCAATCATGTGGCTAAGTCACCATTCACTCCCCCAGCTGTGGTGGGGTGGGGAAGAGAAAACATGACAAAGGGGCTCATGGGTTGAAATGAGTACAGGGAGGGCTCACACACCAATTATGGTCACAGGCAAAACAGAGTCAACTTGGGGAAGAAAAATAAATTTTATTTGTTACCAGTCAATCAGATAATGAAACATATAACCACATCTAAAAACATCTTCCTCCCACTCCTCCCTTCTTCCTGGGTTCAAATTACTTTGCTCCCAATTTCTCTATATCTTCCCTCTGCAACAGTACAGGGGGACAGGGAATGGGGGTTGCAGTCACACATTATTTCTACCGCTCCCTCAAAATCAAAAAAACAATTTTGTTTTACCTTGACAAATGTAGTCATTTTAAAATATTTCTTTGACCACATGTTTCCCACTGAAAGAAGAGACAAGGCTCAGTTCTTTACATATGGTGATTTCCAAGAAGATACTCAGCTATAACCAGATTATCTGTGAAACTGCAAAAGCTCCACACAATTCCAGTGGAAGGTCAGGGAGCATCCTACTGGAGTTTTAGGTTTGTAATGGCCAGTATCTTCATTCTGAAAATGCTTGTGTGATTGATTATCTGTTTTCTCACCCATGCTTCAGTAGGCTCAGTTCTACTTGCAAAGCATCTGGACATGTACTGCTAAAATCATCATTCACGAAAGAGGAATTTGAGATCCTCAGCTAGATGCTTGCTGGTAATGTAACTGCTCAGAATACAGGGATTCAGAAAAGAAAGAAAAGCTTTTCCAAAGGCTGTGGATCCACATACAAATTAGTCTTCCAGCCCAGTCTTTCTTCTCTTCTGCGGTTCTTTATATGTATGATTTTTGTTTTTAAGGGAGACAGAAATGGCAACCCATGTAAGCCATGCACATAGCAGTAGAACCCAGTACACTTGACTATATTATTTGCAAGAAAATGTGTCTGCTTTCAAGGGGCAGGACACAGCTACATCTACTATAGAAATGTGTAATTAGTGTGCAGAATCTGACACTAGCTATTGGTAAGTAATGTTTCTTTCCAAATTTGCTGCATCTTGGAAATTATATTATGTTATTGATCTTATATTTCTTGAAGACTTAAACTTACTTGCCACACATCGTTTGGATATATTCATAGAGATCTGTTTTCCCTGAACTTGGATGTGCACATATGCTGCTTAGAAACATGGTAAAAGGGACTATTTAAACTGTTTTTGACGTGAGTCTGTGCTAGTGCACCACGAGAGCTACAAAATAAAATTTAAAATTTATTATGCCATTATATTCAAACACTAACACAAGAGTACAGCACTAGGGTGTAATGCAAAAAACAGATTGATTACTTAAAGGACTTCATAGATATTACTACTAAAATACACTATTTGACACTACTTGTTAAGCTGTATTTGCGTAAGGTGCTTTTTAACAATACAACTGAATTCACAGTAAATTAATAATTCTGTCTTTAATTCTGATGTAACTTATTGTTTCTAAGCATCCACATTGCTGCCTTGCCTAAACATACTGCTTAGGTAATGCCATGGTATGCTAATAAGAAGCTCGATCTTAAGTCCATTGAAGTCAGTGGAAGTTATAGACAGACTGCGACAACAACATTACATACAAAGTACTGCTGTGTGAGAATCACATATTTTGCTGAAATGTAAGCAGAAATTCAAAACTCCAGCTAGTCTCTACTCATGCTGACATTGCAAGTGTCTTGGCAGTAGAGATGTGAAATAGCACCAATAAACATCTGGTCAGGGAAATAAAAAAGAAAAAAATATTATTTTCTGGGAATTTATAATTTCTAAGTTAAAACATCAGGGAATGTTTTTTTTCTTCTGCATAAAACAAGTTTACCATTAAAAAAAAAAAGCTAACTCAGAAAATAAAAATAATAATGCTTATGTTCCATGCTTTGGTATTACACAGTGTGTTTGAGTGCTTGTATCTGCACACAGAGGAGGGTGGAAATAAAAGAAAGAGGTAGGAGAGGTAAGTGGGGAACACCTTTGACAGTGGCACCAGATGAAAATGACTGTCGAAATAGGGACTCCAGTAGGAATATGTTGTCAACTAATGGGTTTTTTTTTCCCATAATTTTCCCTTTTGATTCAAAATATATTCATGGAAACTTTTTTTTTTTTTTTAGACTTCTTTATTTTTGTGAATCTGATTTACTAACATCAGTCTTGTAGAACTTACTGAGCTAATGTAGCAGTCCCGTGATTACCAGCTACTTTTTAAAAGGAGTGAATTTTGTCACCGTGGCAGTTATTTTATCCGTCTGATATGGCAAGTCTGTGTGCAGTGGGTTAAGACATTACTGCAGTTAGCTGTTCACCTTGTCACTCTGTCAGAGTTACTGAGGTGTGTACTTGAGCCATGGCCTCTGCAGATCCCCAGCTGTTGTTGTCTTGGTGCAGCCGTACAAGTTGTGCTGGGGGAAACGGGCTGCATGGGACCAGCACATGAGTTCCTCTCTGCTGACTGGTGGGATGTTGTAATCGCTGGTAGAGCAGCAAAGAGAAAAGTTGGTGTTTTCAGGGCCCAAAATTGTCACTGCTAGTTTTGTCAGTGAATATGCTGAATTCATCATATCTAAGGTGCTAAAAAAAGGTTATTTACTGTAGTGTACTTCAAATCAGGTGTTATAGAAAAAACCTGCTACAGTGAGGTAAAGCTTTGATCTATTCCTTCTAAAAATTAAAAAAAAACCAAAAACCCAAACCAAACAACTGTATGGTGAAGCATAATTCAGTTCAGATAGAACATATTACCTCCATAAAGGAGTTAGTCACAGTAATGCTGATTATTTTGTACTTGACTTTTAGGCATCCTGCCATGCACTGGTCTCCTGCATAAAATTATACTATAAAGCTGTCTATTGCTTCTTTTAAATAGAGATGTCTCGGTCTTACCCTCCATCAGGATCTAAGTATCCCACCCCCCAGAGATCCCAGGTGTAGATTCTCACTGTTTTTTGGTGTCTTTTGGAGCTGGCGTCTTGTCTGGATATAAGAGAGAGCCTGATGTCATCTCTTATTTAGCCAATAGATGACCAGCTAAATGTATTTCCTCATGCATCTTTCCTGTATCCAAAGCATAGTGAACCCACAATATTTCTAGCTCAGGGTAGTACAGTACCTACAGATACATTCCAAAATGAAATTATTTGTTCCTTTTCTGCAAGCTTTCCCACTTTGAGTAATTAAATGTTAGACTAGACAGAGACAGAAGTAAAATGGTTATATTTTAGAGTTTAGTTGTAAAATAGACTATTTAATTATTTAAAGGAAAAAGAGCTTTTCAGGGGGAGTTTGGTTTTGGTTTTTTGGGCTTGAGGTGGGGGTTTTTTGATTTTAGAGTTTAGTTGTAAAATAGACTATTTTAGTTATTTAAAGGAAAAAGAGCTTTTCAGGCGGAGTTTGGTTTTGGTTTTTTGGGTTTGAGGTGGGTTTTTTTTTGTTTTTTTTTCTTTGTCTGGGTCTCTCAGAACACTATCCAGCATTGAAACCTTTGAGTAAAAGAAGATGGTGGCATCATGTTATTAGGAGTTTTTTAGGACCCAATAAATCTTCTGAATTAAGCCCTACAGGGAAGATAAGCAGCGCATTGACTGGCAGTGAGAGAAAAGTGGTGGAGCAGATGACACATATAACAGATGCTAGGTACATGTAATACCTCACAGTCTTGCGTTGTACTAAATATGTTACTAACAGCACTAAGAACCATAATAAATATCAAAAATGTCTGTGCTGTTATATGTTGAAACATATGTTGAAAGCTGTTGCTTGGGTCCTGCCTTCTCCAAACATGTGGGACTTAAAAGAAGTATGGTGGACAAGTGGAGCTATTTATAAAGGAGTTATTGTTTCCTACAATGTTCAACAAAGTAATCAGATTTTTGTTCAGAAATATGAAATTAAGATATGCTGGAGGTGAGGACTTTCAAAACAGGGTTCATACTGAGGCTCTGGTGTCTTGAAAATATTTTTTTGGGTACTAGATGCTGAAAACAGAAAAAAGTGCAAAGAACTTGTTGAAACAAGCAAAATCTAGGATATTTTTTCACACCACTTGCTACTCCATGTATCTGTGAATACTTGGCATTTCCTAAGGAATCATTAGTCATCGTATTTCTACATTTTCTTTTCATGGGTAAGAGAGAAATGTGCATATTTTATCTCCTCTTTCTAAATATACCACACTATTTCCTCTCATTTTCAATGAATGTCACTGAAATTTTCTGCTTCCTGTTAACACCTTTTTCCATTTGAAAAGTATATGTAGTTTGATATAACTTTTTCCTGCATAAAAGTATTTTTGTATTAAGGTATACAAATTACTTACAATCTACATGGAACAATATTTCATATGGATTTTTTAACCATCCATTTTCTGGTATCTTTACTTTTTCACAAGTGCTGTGTCTCTCTTCTATTAAATACTCTGTTGCATTTGACCCTGTTTCGAAGCTTTTCCACTTCCTTGTGATATAGTCAGCCATAATCTCAGCCTTTGTTGTATATGAACTATATCACCCAAGCTAAGAACCATGCTAAGAATTTGATGGAGTGGGAAGAGTGAAAGACTGAGCTATACATCTGTAGCATGCTTAACCCAGTGGAAACATCAGTAGTAAACACTGTTAGGTGCACTCTCCTCATGCCTCTGGCAGCCGATGGAGTTCTGTTCTACTGCTGAAACTCCTGGAGTTCTTCATAACCAAGTCCTTCACATTCCATCACCACCACCTTCAACTTCACCATCTCTTTCTTCCTGTCCCCCCACTTCCCCATCAAAATAAAGTAGTATACGAAAGCTACCTTTCAATTCTAAGAGGAATAAGATGGGAGGTTTCATGGGGGGGAGGGGGGGAGGAGGGGAGGTTTTTTTGTGGGATGGGGTTTTTTTGGGGGGGGGGATTACTCTTTTTTTTTTTTGTAGAAAGGTCTTGAAATTAATTTCAGAGATATTGTTTAAGTCAGATCAATCTGTTGCAATATCTGAAAATGCTGAGTTCTTCAAATTCCATTAACATTTATGTGTCTATTAGGAAACAAGATCAATAACTTTTTCACAGAAGGTATTTACTGTAGAACTAAATTTAATTAGTGAAAATAGAATATTTACCAACAATCTTATTTGTGTTCTGGACAGTTAATTAGAAAGATCAAGATATAGGTCAACACTTCTTTCTTGTTCCTGTGTTTATTTTAAAGGTTCTGTCTGGGACTTGCAAATACATGGGATACATTTTAGCTAGTAGTATCTATACCTTATCCTGTATTGTATCATAATTGTACATAACTTTAGTCACTTCCCCTCCCTTCCTCTCTCTCTCCTTCCTTCCTCCTTTCCTTCCTTCTTCATTCCCTCCCTGCCTGGCTGCCTTCCCTCTTCCCTTCCTCCTCTTCCTGCACTCTCCCTCCCTTTGCCCCTTCTCTCATTCATTCCTTCCCTTCTCTTCATTCTTCTCATAGAACATTTTTAATTTCCCATCAAGATTTAATTTAATATATCCATTCTATGCATTGTATAGATTTTCTTTGCCAACAAATGGTCTTTCTGTTCTTCTGCTAGTGGGGATGGGGAGAAAGAAGTGAATGCCTTTCCCTGTGCCTGCTCAGTTGGAGAATACTGAACTGGAAAGTATTTTCGATTGCTTTTATCATTAGCAGTAATCACATTTGCAAATAAAAGCTCACTGAAAGTCATCAGCTTACTAGGTATTAAGTAGGTTGTACATTGACCTCCAGCTACTATTTTTAGATATACATATATCAATAATGAAACACAAAACACAGATGCAAGCACTTTTCCTCCAGAAATGATAGGAGATTATGATTTCTCTGTAAAATTCATTTAGCAGGCCTGTCTCAGTAAATTTATTTCTCCTTCAGAGGAATTGTCAGTTTCAGTCATATAATTTGAGACATCTCCAATTTTTATTTTTTTTTTTTTTTCTGCTACAATGCCAATAAATGGCTCCTATTCAATAACTGGGTACTTGCGCTTAACATGAGTGAAGGAAAGATAAAGGTGAAGTGGACAGAGACTTCTGACAGGAGATTTAAATCTGAAAATCATCCTTACTTGGAGGTGTGAAGGAAGTACTTTCCCTTTTCATTTCTTTTTAACTTAAATTCAGGAGTTGTGAATGAAATTCATTCACAGAAAATGTCTTGACTTTAGGAATAGGAGGAAATTTAAACTCTGGTTTGAGTAGTAGGGTCTTTTTTCAGCTGGTTCTGATAGCCTCCAAAACTTTGATCTGATATTTGATATGGACTGAAACTTAAAAAATAGTGTAAACAATATGAACAATCAACATGACAAGAAACAGAAAATTATACAAATATATTTAGGCCTTATATAGATTTTAACACCTCATCCTCAATTGATTTGATGGACACTGAAAGGAGCAGTGCCCTCTTTATTTGTTGCTGTGCTGAAAGACAAATACCAAAATGTCTACTATACTAATTGTGTAATTGCTGCTGTTTCATTGACCTTGCCAGCGTGCGTCTGGATACTGCTTTAGCACATTGAATCAGTGCTACCACAGGTGACCTTTTATATTCTAAATTATTTTTCTGCATTATTTACCTCCCATTTCTTAATGGGCATGGGGAGGTTAGAGGAACAGCAGACATCATGTCGTTGAGAGCAGAATAGTGTGCCTGCACCCCACAGTGGATGCTGAACCAGGAACTACATAGCTACTACCCCATCACTTGGGTCAACTGTGTCATCCCCTGAGAGGCATTGTTTTAAGGCCATGCCCTAGCACAACATGAAAACTTCAGCTCTATCACCAGGCTAGGTAACAAGACATGAATTACTGAAGAGCAGAAGGCAATAGACAGAACAATGACAGCAGAATTGCTGGGTTATATAGCTGGCCTTGCCATTTACTTTTTATAGACTTTTTTTAGAAGCCGCTTTATCGCTATTGCCCTAAGTTTATTTATCTACAAAATAAGATTAATGATTCTTTAAATCATAACCATAAGTCTCCATGTTATTTTCAAACTGTTTTCATTATTGATTACCTTACATAAATGACAGCAGTGACAACTAGTTTTTAACAACCTAATTCTCTGGAGTATGTAGTTGGTTTTCCTTCTGTTGCGTGTATATTTTGAGATGAACCTAATTTGTTTGTGAGGCATGATGCTAAAATAATAACTGCAGAGGTCTATACAAGGAAAACCAGTAGTATTTTACAAGCTGGCAAATGACTTACCAGAATTTAAGCATTTATCCTAATTGGCTACCAAATATTCTTATGGTTGCTTAATATATTTAATCTAGTAAAAAAATGGCATAATGATATTCTGTAAATTATTGTAATATAAATAAAAATATTTAATATAATTTTGTTTGTAACAGAGACAAGCAACATTTCAGACACTAGCAATTAAGATGATGCTTTAAAAGGTAAATAATAAGTACTTGTGATAGTTTCACAGTATTAAAGGAGCTAAGGCCAACAAATAAAATCACCATATTTTAAAATTTCCCTGAAGTTTTAATAGAGAGAAGTTTTCAATTTTTTTTAAACTACCATCACAAATAAAGGAAGATGTTACACAATGATATTGTACAGTGAGAGTTTTGAGCTTGGCATTTTGGAAGAACTTGAGTTTTAAAGGGTCTTGTCTCAAACACAAGCTTTTCTGAATTATTGTAGCTCAGACATTTCTTTCTAAATATTAAAAAGTGTGCAAGAATTGTAAAATCAAAATATTCTATTAATCTCTGCAAATTTATATACACTTTTCAGAAGGTTTTTTTTTTTCCTAGTATCAACCAAATTTTTGTATAATATTATTTTACAGGTATAAAGTTTCTGTCTTCAGCATGACTCTCTCTTCATGCAAGAAAATAAATTAATGCTGATGAACAGGAAAAACTCTCAACCTTGCTTCAAACATGAGGGGTTTCAGCAAAAAACTTCAGAAAATAAGTGTAGTCTCTGAAAGAAGACTTAGCTCCACTGAACTGAAAAGTAATTCTAAATTATCCTAGGTGATCTCTGGTCAAGTGTACTTTCAAGTGAACTGTTGCTTACCTGTGATTCAGGTCAGAGTTACTCATTAGTAAATATAGACTACAAATCAGTATATTAAAACTACTTTTTAAATGTGATTTTTAAAGTTTCCTATAAAATATACTGATAGAAAAATCCTACATATTATTAATATTAATAATCACATTTAAAATAGTTTTGGCTATTTAGGATTTCTAATAGCTTTTTGTGGGCAACTGTTCAGGAGTTAATTTTACTTCTTAAATGATATGCTGCATTTTAAGTAACCATAAATGTGTCCTTTACCTTCACTATTATTATTATCCTGCTTTAGTTGTGCTATTAAGAATAGTAAAGAATGCTTTTAAGCTTCATACTAATGCTTGCAGTCTGTAATTAATAAATATAAAGCTCTTTTAAGCACAGATAGGTATTCGATGTTAGGTTTTGTGCAGCCATATCTCCCACTGATTTAAACTGCAAGAAATGCCTACTGTATAATTGTTGAATTGAATGACTGCTAAATGTACTAGAAAAAAAATATTTGGGAAGTTAACAAGATGATTTTGTGCTGTCAAATTTGTTACTAAGCAGATGCTTTTAAAGGAAAAGGAGAATGTGTCCTAATACATGACTAAAAGTTAAACAAACATCTCAGGCTGCGCACAAAAATACTTCTAAAAGGCAAAGAATTCTCTTATCTTCCTAAGACAAGAGAAACTGTTCAAATGTCCCCAAGACACAGGGATTTTTTTTTTTCTTAAATTGCTTCTAAGAAAATTCTTACTAGAAAACCCTGGCATTTTACATGCACTGATTTCTGTTTGAGGAACACTGCTTCTGATTTCATTTTCTTGCCAGAGGGGGGAGAAAAGAAATGTTCATTTATCTTCTGATTTCATTTTCTTGCCAGAGGGGGGATTTAAATTCATCTGGAAACATTAATACATAAATTTTACTCTCAGTGTTGGTTTCAAATGTTAGTGCAGTTGCACTTAGTGCAAAGTTACATTTACACCCTAGGAATTCTGTATTAGCAGATCCATGTGAAGATTCCAGTACTGTGAAATTGCTACTTTGGTAAGCTTTTCTAGAAGTAGTTACCTGCAGCATTATCATTAAAAAAGTAGCAAACATTTACATAAGAAAGAACCAGTTTTATTAATTGTTGACATATAGCATAGAAAACATGTTTCTAGACTCAGCTTGGCCATAAAAGACTAGATTATCTTTTTAAAATAAAAAAGTCTAAGATTAGTGTTTTGCTGAATGTGTAACTAGGTTTGCAATGAAGGCTTCAATGGGATTTGAGGCATGTGATTTAGTCTCTCTGATATGTTTATAATCAAAGACTAGCAGTCATTTTTTGCATATATGTTTTAATCGTAGACTCTAGTTTAGAGATGGTTTAGATCTATTATAGTGTCTATGTAAGATATTTGTTTCTAAGCACACATTAGAGATTATCCCACTTCTAGAGGCTGTTCTTAATATTTCTAACTTCCTTGCAGTCTTATTTAGTCCCAAAGATCATGACCAAATTAACTACTACTGACAAGATACCTTTGTGTATTTTAATGGTGCTAAACTGACTCCATGGTGATCTATTGGCAATAGAACTAGTAGGCACAAGATTGCAAAAATTATATTTTTATGTTATGAGCATGAAAAAAACCTCTTGTTTTCATTGATGGTATTCTAGAGGTAGATACATATCTCCCTGTATTGTCTATTAAAGTTGGGAATACACTTTTATATCCAAATATGTATTTTAGGTTAAAAAAAAACCACACTGAAAATTCTATTTTTCACAATTCTTGAAAAGATTATTTACATTTAAGTTGTTCCTCGTGGTAAAATAGGTTATAGCCTGATTATGTTAGAATATTTACAGATAATTTCATATCAGTTTTCCTGACATTTTCAAAGCATCTTCTCCAAAAGGTTAATTATATTCTAAGAGCTTCTTCATAGTTCTGCCACTTTTTCCTTGTTTCTGAACAGAATCCTACTTGAAATAGTCTTCCTAAAACTGTGGAACCATTACAGAATAAAAAGAAGACTGAGAGGGGATCTTATCAATGTCTAAATATCTGAAATATGGGGGCCAAATGGATGGGGCCGGGCTTTTTTCAGTGGTGCCCAGTGACAGAACAAGGGGCAATGGGCAAAAACCGGAAGTTCCAGACAAACTTGAGGAAAAACTTCTTTACTGTGAGGGTGACAGAGCACTGGGACAGGCTGCCCAGAGATCTTGTGGAGTCTCCATCTCTGGAGATGTTCAAAACCCACCTGGATGCTTTCCTGTGCAACCTGTTGTAGGGAACCTGCTTTGGCAGGGGGGTTGGACTAGATGATCTCCAGAGTTCCCTTCCAACCCCTACGATTCTGTGACTCTGTGGTTATTTTGAATGAAATTGAATTTGTGATGTAATTTATTTTATGAACAGTATTCACACACTTCCAAATTTGTGGAAGAACCTGCATACCCATTCTTCTTGAGGAAGCAGATAAATCTACTCTTATTTACATTTAAGTACAGGTTTTCTTTCAGAGATCTGTATCAACAGTCTGTCTTAGACTTGCCATTTGCAAATCATATATATTTTTCTGTCAGCACAACAGTGTGTTTCCTCCACTGTCAGGATATGGATTTAAGACATACTCACATAAAATAATCACAGAAATGTTTTCTTTCTTGTAGATGAGGAAGCTGAAACACAAAGTTTAAGTGACAAGGACAACAGCAGGAAGAACAAGCAAAATTAATGTATTCTAGGGGAGAAAGTAGGAAACACAGGTGCAAACCACTTTTTTTTTCTGATTTCATCTCCGATGTGACTTTGAAGACACCATTTGGAGTTCAATTTTTAGAATTTCACTTTAAATGTTAGTGTTCACATTGAGACAGTAAGGTTGCTCACAGTTTTTGAAAATAAGGCATTCTGTTTCAAAAACAGTGCCATCTTGAAATATTAAATCCTTTGAAAGTATTCTGGTTATTTTGATGCATTAGGATTACTGTAATTTACTGTTTTAAAATATTTATGGCATTGACACTTTACTGCTAAATAACTACTAAATCTAAAAAAAAAAAAAGTTCCAGTAATTCTTCAGTGCTTTTTCCAATAGGGGAAGGCAAGGAAGACATATTTCTATATGATGAGAAATATATATAACAAATCAGAAAACAATAATGTGTATTCAATTAGCAAAAAAAGATGCTTAACTAGTGTTTCACAGAGAACATGTAGTAGATTAACTCAGACTGGTTGGAAATGATTCTTAATAGCAAGAAATTATTTTTATTATATAAAGAGAGATTAAGAGGAAGGCGATTGAGAAATATTGCTCAAACACATCTGTGTTAGTGAGTCCTTGACTCAGCCTAAGCCACTGGGAGCTGGAATAAGGTGTCAGCATAGTTATTAATTGAGACTGTAGATATTGTCAAGATATTCTGAAATGTTTATTTTTTTAATTGTAAGTTTTAAAATTTGCATGTTTGAAAGTGCATTTTAAGTAGGAAAACATTAATTGAGACTGTAGATATTGTCAAGATATCCTGAAATGTTTATTTTTTTTTAATTGTAAGTTTTAAAATGTGCATGTTTGAAAGTGCATTTTAAGTAGCAAAATGTAAATCTAAAGAACTAATGGGAAAATTTATATAGGTGTTTACACCATACCTTACAATGACTACAAAATATTATTTTTCATCTACATCTAATTTATGCTGTGAAAGACCTGTTGCTTAAACCAACATGAAAACTCTTTGCCCTTAGAGATGCATATTGATGA
Organism: Antrostomus carolinensis; assembly: GCF_000700745.2. Lineage (NCBI taxonomy): Eukaryota > Metazoa > Chordata > Aves > Caprimulgiformes > Caprimulgidae > Antrostomus > Antrostomus carolinensis. The sequence goes on along the minus strand of NW_010297767.1, from coordinate 2,777 downwards.
ATATAATAGCTCTATTTCTTCAAAAGATAAGAAACATGTTATTGCGCTGCATTTTAATGGTGTGAAATATGAGGTGTTCACCCTGGAATTGATTATTGTAGATTGGATTTAGATATCCTGCAGAGAAGGTGATTTGAAAGTTAGATTAATTAAATGGACCCATGGTTTGTTACCAAAGTCTGATTTTTATATTAAATTGGTTTTCTCCCATCTTCTTTAGAATTTACTTCCTCACTGTTCCTACACATTGAAAATTATGATATAAAAAAGAAAGGGTGCTGTTTATTTTTCCTTTGTCCCAACTTGATTATTTTACTGAAAATGTTTACAGTGAATATAGATCAAATAACTGGAAGGCTTGGTAAATTCGCAGTATTTCCCAATCAGTAGAACACTGGTTGTGGACTACAGATACCTTTGCTCTATATTACAACTAGTCTGCCACTTAATCTTAGCCACAGTCCTTCACTTGTCTGTTCTTCTGTCTTTGAAATGGAAATAAAGGCACTGAGAGTCTTTGTAAAAAGTTGTGGGTTATACTGATAAGAAGACATATGGTAGAGTTAGGCAGTATTTTTAAAGGTAATGCCATCAGGACCCAGCCTACACAACTAAAACCTCTCCAGTCCATCTTTGCTGATGCAAGACTAATTAAGGAGTTATCAGCACCTCAGAAGCCTGGCTTTTTGTTGCCCTGTACTCATCCAGAGACTTGTTAACAATCAAAGAATCAGAAAATAAGTGCTCAAATTTTCTTCATATTTTTACATTTTATTTTATACTTTTCCCCTGAGATGCTAAAAAAGCATTGTAAAACACTTTGAAAGCTGCATTTTTCCACCCATTCTCCCTAATGGACCAAATAATAGTCTTCTATATAGAAGCTTTGACCCTAAAAAAAGTAGTGCTTATTACAGAACCAACAAGCTACATTTGGGAATAACTTTTAACTCATGGTAACCCTAGGGATTTCTGTATGACATGAAGCTACATGAATTCCAGTCAGAACTCATTCAGAGTCAAATTAGCTAATACATTTCTTACAGACCTCATTAATCCAACACTTAATTTAATTTATGCAGAGAATATTCTGGTTTAGACCATACCAGGAGGACAATAGTGACTCTTAAGATTTATGTAGTCTAGCAATTTCCAGTATAAAATTTCTCTGTATAACGCTCATATCACCATTCCTTGTATGGGAGTATCAGTACTGAGATTGAGGTAATTTCCAGGAAACATGACTTTCCTTTGTTTCACTCAGTTATAACTTCTTAAATACTGAACAAAAATTCCATGCCCCTCATGGTTGCTTGAAAGATATGGCCAGCTTTTCAAAGTGACAGAGTAAGAAATGTGCTAAGAACCCAGCTCCTTCTTATTATTGCCTATGACTTCTGGTTTGTCTCCCTCCTTCTGTTCTGAAGAGGAAACAGGAGACTGAAGAGATGTAACATATAGATCAGTCCTCCAATCCATCCTCTTTCTCAGTCAGAGTAGTCCAATGAATTCAGTTCCTGGGAGCAGAGTAGAAAGAGGACAGAACTGTTCCAATATCGAGCAGGTAGACTGGCGTTATTGCTAAGAAGTGACCTCTCCTGTAACTAGTTAGTTTAATTATAATTGCTGCTTCATTTGCAGCATCACATGCTGCAACTGTGAGTGCTTAATACGAGGGTTTTACTGTGGAAGTGTTATGTGTGGTAAAGTGACCAAGTCTGTAACAAATAAAACACCCAGTACCCTGCTATGAGTAGTCTGAGCTCAGAAAATACAATTATTCTTAAAGATTCCGCTGGAATTTAATCTGTGAAATTTTAACTCAGACATTTTGATCCTTAAGTCATAGAATAATTTAAGGTCAGAGAGATCTGTGGGTGGATCTCTAGTACAATCCTTTGCTCAAAGCAGGGTGAACTTTGAAGTTAGATCATGTTGTTTAGAACTTCTTCAGTCAAGTTGAACATCTTCAAGGTGGGGAGTCCACACTCTACTTGCGCAAGATTTTTCAGTGTTTTAATATCCTTGTGACTGTTTTTTTTTTCATCTTTAATATTTATACTGAGAATATATAATATTCATAATTCCAAATAATTTAGATTTCCCTTTCTGCAGGTTGTTTGTGCTCCACTGTGCACCTCTATAAAACCTAACTGTAACTTTTTTTAACTACCCATTACCTGAAGACAACAGTTAGAATAGTCCTTAGATCAATTAGAGCAGGTAAGATGCTAAAATGCCATCTGCCCTTTCCTCTCCTGACTGAACAAAACCAGTTCACTTGGTCCCTCTTCATACATCTAGTGCTCTAGTACCATAATAAAAGTGGTAACTCTCCACTGAACTTACTTCAGTGTATCAATACCTGTTTTTTACTGGGGAGGCCAAAATGGGATATGACACAGCAGATGCATCTTCAGAAAATAAAGAGCCAAAGCCTTGAACTAATTGCAAGAGCAAAATTACATTTTAAGCTCATACTTGACAACTTAGGCTGCTGCTTGGAAAAGGAGAACCTAAAATATAAGAGTATGCCTAACACTATACATAATAATATTCATAATAATGTGCAAGCATAAATTAAAATATGCATGAAACCTTTTCTTTAATGCCTCCCAGCAACTTTTGTGGAATAAAGACAAACAAGAACAGATGCTTACTAGCAGTCATTATCAGACTTGACATTAGATGCACACAAACCAGATTACATGGTTCAACTGCAAGTTACTATTTTTGTGTTTTCTGTTCTGAGTTTATCATAGAATCATAGAATGGTT
>NW_010297766.1:29291-29510 GCF_000700745.2 Antrostomus carolinensis | reverse complement strand
CCTGGTCCTGCTGGCCATACTGTTTCTGATAGAGGCCAGAACGCTGTTGGCCTTCTTGGTCACCTGCTGGCTCAGGTTCACCTGCTGTCAACCAACACCTCCAAGTCCTTTTTCACCAGACAGCTCTCCAGCCACTCCTCCCCAAGCCTGTAGTGTTGCCTGGGGTTGTTGTGACCCAAGTGCAGGACTCGGCACTTGGCCTTGTTGAACCTCATACAG
>NW_010297766.1:19869-29216 GCF_000700745.2 Antrostomus carolinensis | reverse complement strand
CACTTCCACCCAGCTTGGTGTCATCCGCAATTTTACTAAGGGTGCACTCCATCCCTTCATCCAGATCATTGATAAAGATGTTAAATAGGACTGACTCCAACACTGAGCCCTGAGGAACACCACTCATGACTGGTCACCAGCTAGATTTAACTCAATTTACCACCACTCTTTGGGCCCAGCCATCCAGCCAGTTTTTAACCCAGCAGAAAGTGTGCCTGTCCAGGCCATTGGCAGCCAGTTTCTCCAACAGAATGCTGTTGGAAATGGTGTCAAAGGCTTTACTGAAGTCCAAGGTACACCACATCCACAGCCTTTCCCTTGTCCACTAAGTGGGTCACCTTGTCATAGAAGGAGATCAGGTTAGTCAGGCAGGACCTGCCTTCCATAAACCCATGCTGACTGAGCCTGATCACCAGGTTGGCCTGTGTGTGCTGTGTGATAGCACTCAAGATGATCTGCTCTGTGACCTTCCCTGCACTGAGATCAGACTGACAGGCCTGTAGTTCCCCAGATCCTCCTTCCGGCCCTTCTTGTAAATGGGTGTAACATTTGCCACCCTCCAGTCAAATGGAAGCTCCCCAGTCAGCCAGGACTGTTGGCAGATGATGGAAAGGGGTTTGGTGAGCACCTCTGCCAGTTCCCTCAGTATCCTGGGGTGAACCCCATCTGACCCCATAGACTTGTGGATGTCTAATTGGCTGCCGCATAGTTATACGTGGCAGCAGAATCACCTGGAGACGTCACTGGTTCTCACATTGCAGAAGCTGTGAGGATGCTTTGCTCCCAAGAGCCCACTCACAGCTAAAATCCAGATTCTGACCTCCAGGAGGAGAAACATCCATGTGTGGTAGGGTGTTTGTGTCCTCTATTCCTACTGGACTGAGCCAGGAATGGCCAAAAGGATGTTTCTGATAATGCCTCTTCCTCTGATCTCAGTCTTCAGATTAACTTCCAGTATTGTCATTTTTTTGTGCAGCTTCCCCTTCCTCTCCTGTACCTCCCTCATCAGATAGGTCTGACAACCAAAGCTGCAAATAGCACTGTCCTCCTTAGGTAGTGGATAATATCTGACCACTGCTCCTTGTTCTCAAGGGTCAGCAAAGTTCCTTGTTAGTGAAATACTCCTCTTTTTCTTCTCTTCATACAACTTGCAACCTGAAAGTGGGAGCAACAATCAAACCCTTGGTCAAAACCCCCATAAGACAAGGTTGTGGTCATATATTTAGGAATTTTTGTATAAAAGTGAAATTTGAAATTTGTGTATAAAAGTGTATTTGTGTGAAAGTGAAAGAGGTAGAAAAAAAGGGGGTTTTTTGACATACAAGTGGGAATTTAAGAAGAAAACTTTCATTTCTCCTGCTTAAATCTGAGCTGGATCTGCATTTTGGATCTCCATATTTGCAGATAGAGCTAATTGCCTCACTCTGTGACCAGTAATGATATCTTGCTATTGCAGTAAACAATAGAGGTGTTGAAAGACATTTTACAGCTTAGAAATAGAGAAAATCTTCCCCTCTTCCTCCACACATATATGCCATAATGTGAGCAAATATGGCAAAGTGCAACTATTTGGCACATGTTGAAACTGAAATCTGCCTGGTCTTCTCCCCTGGGACTGTATTTGACAAAGCCTTACTATTTCAGGAGTGCTAAAATGAAACACTAATATACTACTGACTTTCATCCAAACCCAGTTTTATTATATGAACTACTTTCATCTACTGCCTATGCTTCTTCCCATCCAAACATGGATGGAATAAACAAAGCAAACCCACGTACTTCTCTGCTCTGCTCAGAGCACTCAACAGCTATCCATTACACTCACGAAAAAAAATAAAGTATCTCACCTCTGTATAAGAATTTTTATAGTTCTCAGCCTGTTTGATAAAGGATAGAAGAGCTATGTCTCTGTTTTACTGATGAGGAAGTAAGATGAATAAGAAATATCCAAATTCTTTGGAAGTTTGAATCTTGATTCTAGGATGGGAAGATGTAAGTGTTTTGAAGGTGAATGTAAAGATTATTCATATATTCAAATATGTCCAGTGCTCAGAATCTTTAATAGACATGGCCCAATCTCTCACTATGTGGAGATGCTGCAATTTCACCTTTCCCAGCCCTGAGGAGAAAAGTGCCTGTTCACCCAGACTGGGAATTTTGCTTTAGTAAGACTGGTAGGAATGTCAACAGCAATTCACTACATCCCCAACCCTGCTGAATTCGGTGGGATCCCTTCTAACTGGATCAGATCTTAGTTGTAAAACAATTTCTAAGTTACTTAGAAAAGAATAATAAAAAGGATCCCAGTTTAGGGATTTCTAGAACTCCTTTCATGACCTTTCTGTAGGACAGCTCTCCTGAGACACAGGTGGAGAGCAGCCAGCTGAGCTGGTGGCTTTACAGAAAAAGGACAAATATGTTCACAAACAAATTCTAATAGTGGCTAATGGGTAGTATAAATAAATAGGATGCAACTAACAGCAATATTATACAGACATGCATTGTAGTCATTTTAGCTGGATGAGCTCATTCTGTACCATGAAACAAAGTTTTATAATTGCCTGGGGGACATAGAGGGTGCCTTTAAGGAGCAAATTATATTAATGATGTTATTCAGAAAGATTAATGCCATCGTATCACAGAGTCCCCCATGACTCCAAAGAGCACATCTATTAATGAACTTACTTATGATTAAAACATGCTGAGCGAAACAATAGTTAATTGAGCAATGGAAAAAAACACAAGGGAAGATTTTATCTTTTATGAAAGCAGATTTATACAATTTAGCCTGTGACTAAAATTGTCTTTGAGGTGTGTAGGATCATGTTTGCAATCAGAGAATGTCATCACCTCTTGGACAGGACACAGGAACTGGCCACTGTGGGCTTCTTGCCATCCCAAATTAACCGCTGCACATCTGATGTGGAAGAGTTTCACCACTTTCTTCCATTTTACTGTTGCAGTATCTACACCTTCCCATCTGCCTTGATAGGCCCACTGAGGGGTACTGAAGCAAAAGATCTGAGGTTAAGCGTACGAATATCAAATGTCTATGGTTTTGGACAACACCCACAGTAAGAAACCCAGGGAGTGATTAACTGAAGGCAAGTCAGGGTGTTGTATGGCATTTGCTGAGCATGATAACTGCTTGTGTGCCTGCTCCTGCTCCATGGGAGGAGTCAGGAGTGTTGGCCATGCCAAAAAGGTTCTCTGCAGACTGCAGCTGGAGGGACTAAAACCAGAAGGAGCTCAGAGTTGTGGACCTTGGTCTTGCAGAGGGACCTGCTGCAGGGTTGCTAGGAGATAGCAGAGGTGGGGAAATGGACCTTGAAGGCAATGTCCTTAACAGTGTCCCCTTGACAGCAGACAGAGGAGGAGCCTGCCTGTGGAGGCCCATCGTAAGAGACACACATTTCCATCTGCACTTGCACTCCTGGACCAAAGGACTTGAAGAGTCCCAGGGTCTATTTGGGTCTGGGTCCATTATGCATTTTTCTTCCATATGTGTGGTGTTATGTGTGTAAAGGGTACAGCTGGGAGTTAGTCAGAAGCTATGAGGATGTTGGATGACCTGAGTTTATGCAACCTGCTTTTCTAGGCAAGTCCTTTTTAGGGGATCTTTCAACTCTTTTTATGAGTAAGAGTCTGGCAAGTTCTCTACTTCAACAAGCTACCTCAAGAAGCAGTTGAAAATTTTACTGAAAACTTCTGAAATCTCTAGACCTGCCCTAACCTGCAGCTTCTCAAGTGGTTTCTATTATTTCAAGAGCCATGTGACTGTACTGAAAGTTTTCTTTCCATTCCTCAGGCTTAATTCCCAAAAGTCATCAGAGACATCTTGATCAAAGCACGGCTCTGGCCCTCTGGTCTTTGGGAATCTGCTGCCAGAGTATGCTGCCCTCTGCTTTACTCAGCCCCAGGGCCAGAGGTGGGGTGTCCACATCCTGACGTGTCTGTCCCTGCAAGAGGAATCGTGTTTCTTGGGAGTGGAGCAGAGATGCCAGTCCCTGAGCCCCTTGCTGACTCTTCCTGGCCATCTGCCATGCTCTCAGCTGAAGGTCGCCCATTTTCCATGCCCTCAGCTGGGTGAAACCTCTGCCCACATCTCAGTTTCTTTGGTGCAAACTCTTCAGTCTTCACTAGAGCACTCAGGGCTTGTGGGACAGCAAAATACACCCTGTTCTTTAAAAGCAAACAGCTGCAGTTCATTTTCTATCTCACATCCTCTTTTCCCTTATGGGCTGCACTGTACATGGCTTTTCCTTTAAAAAAGACCCCTCCACATGCACATATCGCTCCTTCCATCCTCTACGTGCCAAACTCTGCAGGCGCTCGGTGTGCTTGCTGAACCCTGCCTTGGCACAGTGGTGGGGCTCCTTGTTCTGGGGCAGCCGGTGTGATCTCACCCTGGACACAGGCATTTTTCTCCTGCTGGAAAAAGAACATTTGGGCTATTAGCAGAAAGGAAGCTCACAGTGTCATGCAAGTTTATATCAAACAATTGTTATACCAAAAGAGCTGGAAAAACAATTTTTTTAAAGCACCACTGTATCATTTCCCATTTTTTAAACAAAAGCTCAAACATTTCAGCTATAAAAAAGTGGACAGTGTATTAACTCTTTCTGTTGCTTACATACAAAATGGAAAAATAACTGGAGGTTTAAGCCCAGAATGCCATATCTCTAAACCTTCATGCTGGATCCTTATCTTAAAGTTGTGATTCAAAATAAGCTCTAATAAAAATTATGCATCAGCCAAGGCAGGAAATACAATACTTGCCCTACCCTTTCTATCTTGCTCCCCATGATTACAGACCTATTGAGTGTGCCATAAGGAAACACACAATAGAATGAGACCAAATAATAAATGGAAGCAATACATCAGCCATATACTCCTTTAACCCAAAACAACTTTCACCTCCACTTTCAGTCCATAAGGCCATGAACAGAACAGCACGTATTACCCTTTATGTGTAATAGGTGTATTACGGGTAAAGGAAAAAATGTTGGTTGATTTTGGGTGATCACATAACAGAGTTTCTTTCCCAAAGGAAACATAAAGCTGAAAAGATGTGTGAATTCAAGTTATGTATCACAATGTTGACTTTTATTTAGCCATTTATTTCAGAAGATAGGTATTTTATTGATCTCTGCGAACTTTTTTTAATTGGAGATGTGAAAAGCTGTGATAGCCTGAACCTAGTGTTTTCTCATCTCTGGGGATTCTTAAATCTCTACCAAGTATTTGCCCAGAATTCTCTCAGAATTGGAGAGAAGCAAAGCATCCTCCCATGTTTTTGATCCTGACTAAGCTATGATGAACTTACTTTGCAGAAGTCTGTGGTCTGTACTGCTCCCCAAACTACAAGAATTGCTCTATCTTGCTACACAAAGTCTGGGTTAGCCCAAAATTATGAGATGAAAAGCCAGTGATTTTAAGATTGGTTTATTTGTTGTAACATAGTGACATGTTATCTGTTGTTCATAAAACTTAATGGGGAATTGAATTACATGATGTAGGCAAAGCTACCCTATATGTTGATGTTAAACAAATTTTGTCTTACAGTAATTTTTTTTTAATGATAAATGACTCAAAAATGTTACAGAAGGCTGTCTCTATGAAACTATTTATATATTTGTAAAGTTGCAGTATTGTAATGCAAGTTTATCATTCATAATACAGTTTTACTGCTAATACCTTATCACATTTTGCAACCTAAAGGTTGATATTACAGACAGGGTGAAACACCATTTTGTCTGTAAAAGGTTTAGCAAAGGCTAAATATCCTTAAATTACACTCATGGCAGTATAAATGTTTTGAGTTCTTTTGCAATCACAGTTTTGTTAAGCAGCAGAATTACTTCTGTTGAACTTGTAAAGTTTCCAGTACAAACTTGCTTTTGTTGACAGTATGTTTTTTGTAGCATTTTCAAGATAAAAAATTATTTTGATGATCAGAAGAACCTGGCACTTACTTATAAGAAAAATAGGAGCAAATGTTGACATTATTTTTTGTGCTATTGTGGTAGGCACTTGCAGAGGACAAAATCCATTAATGCATGGGAGCTGATGAGACATAATGTTAATAAGAATGATATAAATACATAAGAGGATAATTGTCTGGACAGTTGCATGGAATTAAGAGTTTTAAGCAATTATCTGTGCTTATTGACTGGTCCATAAGCATCTGAGTCTACTGCTTCATGAGCATTACCAGCTAGGTGAGATGAAAAGCTGCTGAGAAACTGTGATGCAGGGAACTGCTGAAAGCTGTGAATTGGGGACTCAGCCTAGGCAGGCAAAGGGGTGTTTTGGTCAGGTCTGACTTAATTTAGGGCTGAGGTAACCGTGCCAGGTTGCAAGGAGAGGACCTGGTTGACTTGATTGCCAGTTGTGCCCTTACTTTGAAACTTCATGAACCAAAACCTCCTTAGCACAAGAAAGACATGGACCTGTTGGAGCTGGTCCAGAGGATCGCCACAAAAATGATGAGAGGAATGGAACACCTCTCCTATGAAGAAAGGCTGAGAGGGCTGGGGTTGTTCAGCTTGGAGAAGAGAAGGCTCCAGGGAGACCATATTGTAAGCTTTCAATAATTAAAGGGGGCCTATAAGAATCATAGAATCATAGAATGATTTGAGTTGGAAGGATCCCCTAGTTCCAACCCCCCTGCCATCAGCAGGGTTGCTCAAAGCCTCAGCCAACCTGGCCTGGAACACTTCCAGGGAGGGGGCATCCACAACTTCTCTGGGCAACCTGTGCCAGTGTCTCACCACCCTCACAGCAAAGAATTTCTTCCTAATATCTGATCTCAATCTCCCCTCTTCCAGTTTAAAGCCATCACCCTTTGTTCTATCATTAACTGCCTTTGTAAAAAGTGCCTCCCCACCCTTCCTGTAGCCCCTTCAGGTACTGGAAGGCTGCTATAAGTTCTCCCTGGAGCCTTCTCTTCTCCAGGCTGAACAACCTCAACTCTCTCAGCCTGTCCTCATAGGAGAGGTGCTCCAGCCCTCGGATCATCCTTGTGGCCTCCTCTGGACTTGCTCCAGTGGCTCCATGTCCTTCTTGTGTTATGGATCCCCACATGAGAAAGGCATGGACAAAAAGAAAGATGCGGATAAGCTTTTTAGCAGGGCCTGTAGTGATAGGACAAGGGGTAATGGTTTTAAACTAAAGATTTAGACTAGATATGAATAAGGAAATTTTTACAATGAGGGTGGTGAAACACTGGCACAGGTTGCCCAGAAAGTTTGTAGATGTCCCATCCCTGGCAACATTGAAGGTCAGGTTCGACGGGGCTCTGAGCAACCTGATCTAGTTGAAGATGTCCCTGCTCAGTGCAGGAGGTCTGGACTAGATGGCCTTTAAAGGTCCCTTCCAACCCATACCACTCTATGACTCTATGAAAACTACTGCTATCATCCTCCTTTAGCAAAAGCCATCTCAGTGTGGCTTCTTGTTTGCAAAGGGGATGTGGATGCAGCTGCTGGGGCATGTAACAGTTGGTAGCCCTTTGCTGTGTATGTTGGAGAGAATGAATTAAATGTTCACAGCCTGTGTACAGGACAAGAAAACGACATTAATGTGTGTGGAAAACAAAAGGAGCGAAGCAGGAAATAAATGAAAAAAATCCATGAGAAAATGGATTTTGTGGTGTATTTAACCATGGCTGGGAGGGTGAATGCCTATGAAATGAGAAAGTTTGCTTGCTTGCCTGTAGGGTTTATTTGGTTTTTAGAGCTTCCTTTAAAAAGAGCAGAAAAAAAAATGAGCAAAAAGGCAAGTTTCTCATCAGCTGGTGACTCAGACATCTCAAGCTGCGAGCAGCTCTGTGATTTCTCACTAAGCAGCATGTGGTTCTCTCAGCCTTGGTGCAGAGACCCCCTTGAAAGACCCATTTGGATGAGCTACAATTTATGCTGTTGTCTGCTAGGCAAGCAGATGGATTTTTATTGGAAGAAGAATGAAAGCAGGATTAGCTTTGTGGAAAATCACCTGTGCTAAATACTACTTTGGGCCAGTGACTGATTTAGTGGTAGCGGATGGAAGAAGCCAAACATCTGTTTCCCTCGATCCTTTTTAAATGTTTCCCTCGTCCTTTCATAGCGCCAAGCCTACAAGTATTTCAAGATCAAAGGGTTCAGCTTCCTGACTGTTTCCTATATTTAGCGAATACCTGAATGAAGCAATGACCTTTCTCAATAAGAGATGAGCTAGCAACTGAACCATGATTCCTACATGTGTGCACAGCTTTCTTCCCTGTATCCAACCTGGTCATGAGTGCTATGGTTACCTGTTTCCCCTAGTGTCAAGCTTACCTGGCATAAAGCCTCGCATCTGTCAATCAGTGATGGGCAGCACTATGATCTCCTTTACTAAAGATGCCATTGATCTGGGATGTGTAAGATTACAGAAGGGTAAGGCTTGGGTTTCCATCCCATGTAAATTGCCAAAATTTTGACATTTTTTTGACTTAAACTGCTCCTTTTGCCTTTAATGCAGACTGCCTGAAATCTTATACTTTGATAATTTCTAAGCATTTTATTTATGAGTCAAGCTACTATTAATTTTCTATATATTATACAGATACATATTGTAGAATACATATGCATGTATCAATATGCACTGATTTTTCTTTCATTGAAAAGGTTAAAATGAGACATTCTAACAACCCTGAATCCGAAATACTTTCCAAAACATATTTTTTCCAGTTTCTCTGGAGAATTTCCCACCAGTTCTATAATGAAGCCATTCAAAATAGACTAAACAGGCAAAGTATTTAAATGACAATATTCCAAATGGCAGACACTTCAGAGAGAGGCACTGGTACATGCTATGTGTTTTTTGACACATCTTGGTTCTTCAGTACAGTATGTATTAAAAAACATTTCTCTTTTTTCCACGATACTCTTTGAGGAGGGTGTACTCTTTGGAACAAGCTTGCTACCCGAATGCACTCAGGATGAGAGCTATTACAGTTGAACAAGCTGTATACTTGGCCTGTTCTTAATAATTAGCAATATACCATGCATTTGTTAATAGTTATGTTATGGGTTGTGGATTTTTTTCTAACTTTTCTGTAGCTAAGGCTTTGATTATTTTCTTAAAGAACAAGAAAGTTGAAGTTATCTGTACCCATGTGCAGCTTCTAGACGAGCTTAAGTAAATTTATAAAACATTTCCCAGAGCTGACTAAACTGGATAATTTTTGTTTTCCAGATTTTTTCTCTCTTTTCCCTGTCTCATCCATACTGACATGACTGTACTTTTAATTACATAATATTGCACTTGTTCAAATCGCATTTCCCCGTTGCTGATGGAATAGCAGTTCTCCCACCAAGATGCAT
>NW_010297766.1:0-19841 GCF_000700745.2 Antrostomus carolinensis | reverse complement strand
TTAATATATTTTTATGCAGAACTCATCTATACTCCAAAAGTGAGTCAATTTCCATGTGGAAACAGATTTGGCCTCCTTTAAAAACTGGCTGACTTCCCTGGAAAATGTATCCATTTTGGCCAACATTTCTCTAAAGTAACAGAACTTTCTTTGCAAACATTTTGAACCCAAAGTGAAGTACAGAAAAACTTTTCAATATGAGTTTGCTTGCTGTCCTGTACTTCGTCAGTTGTCACCCAGCTATGAAATTGGCTTGTTCTCATGGTGGGCAGCTTCAGTCCTTCCAGAAGTGCAAAACAGCAATTACAGCCACAAGCAATTGAAAACCTGAGTTATCCTCTCATCTGGAGCGTGGTATCAGCCACAGCACAGAGCTCCTTGGTGCCATGCTGGGATATTCATTCTGCATTCATGGAGAGGGATGGCCAGATCAAACTGATCCTCAAAAACAACCTAGACCAAATCCTACCTCAAGGTCTGAAACACCATGATAAACCATCCAGGCACACTGAAAACAGAGAAAAAGGTATTCTTTTGTTCTTGCTGTGAAGCTGTGTGAGAAAATTCCTGGGCACCATGCTAAGGCTTTACTGTGGAGTTTGTGCTTGTGCTAAGGATGGATTTTTATACATGGCTGTAGACTTGCCGAGTGCCTTGCCTTTGCCTCTAGAAATGCCCAGACTGCTGGGGAATGAATACAGCTTTGCAGTGTCCTCAAGGGTCATACAAACAAATGAGTTAGGAGCAGCAGTAAGAAAAAGGGTGTTTCTTCACTTTAAGAAAGGATATTCTGTTAGCAGAAGATGAGGGAATGAGCAGCCTAATACCTGATATTTATCTTATTTTTTAAATCATGAATTGTCTTTCCTTCCTGACCCTCTATTATCCCAGTTCTGTCAAATCTCTCTCTCTCAGGAATTTACGTGTGGTGACTGACATCTGTTTTGTACATTCTGACTGGCACAATCTGGCTCTTCTGTCAGAGCATGGTGGGGTCTCTACAAGGTACTGAGCTGGAGGACATGGTCATAGGAGCCCCATGCTCTAGCTCCAGTGCTCCATCCCTGTCAGTTAGCCCACTGCAGCTCTCCCCTGTTGTGACCCACTGCTCCAAGGGTGTCACCTGCCACCAAAGAGGACACAATGAGGTCCTGTGCTTCCCAAACCAATCTAAAATTTGCAGCTTTTCTCCCCTTTGAGCTGCTCTTGGACTGATGATGACAACAATGAGGTTAAAGTGAGCTACTGTACATCACACAGCAAGTGAATGGGAGAGCCTGTTTTACAACAAGTTCCTCTCAGATTTAAAGCACACATTTCAAAACCCATTCACTAGCTGCTTAAACAGGTAAAGAAAATACTCTGAGGATTTCTGCCTTCATGGTGGGTTTTAACATGAGATCACATCTTTCCCTTTTAAAAACATATATTAAAAACTGCAACAACATTTCTTTTCTTGACAATGTCAATGTAATAGGAGGAAGAATATTGTTATTTGGGTTGCTAATGTGCTATTCTGGGTTGTCATAGCAATAACATGATTATTCTGTTCAATTTTTATTTAGGAATTGTCTTTAAGCTTCAGATTTAAACAGAATTAAGAAATTTTCTCAAGCACTTGGTGTCATACTTTGGACAAGAAGATACTTACATGGAAAAGAAGGGCCAGATCAGGTACTCTTTCATCTTTCTGATAATTTTGCTTCTCTTCTTGAGTTTACTGTCCTTAATAGAGATATCCTGAAGCTGGTTCAGCTAATCAATGTATTTATGCAACAGTCAGGAGCTGCCATATGGTGACATTCTCCTCTGAGCCTGTTCTCGACTCCTGACTGGGTCTATTCCTGGATTTACTGAGAATCCTCTGAGAATAACAGCTGGGTGTAAAATGATAGCCTGAGGGTGCTGTCCAACACACACTTCAGATTTTGGATTATTTATATATTTAGGCAGATAGTGATAAAGTGAAGCTCACTCTCCTTATGGTTTCTGATTATAGGAAGCAGGTTTTTGTACAGGCCCACCAAATGCTCTCTGACTGAGGGAGTGTGACAGTTTCCTGGAGGAACGTGATCTTGGTATAGGCACGTCTACAAAATGAACCCACTGAAACACATGATTGTGGGCTTAAGGAGATGTTTGTCTTTGGTGCTTGTTGCTGTTGTAAATACCGAGACTGGCGGAAAACCTTGAAGTCTTTAACGGTGGATTAAACTTTTGATTTATCCAAGGAGAATTCCTGGAGAAGATGGTGGAAATGAGCTCCTTGACCTCAGTTACACCTGCTTGGGCTCCTCAGGTTTATTGAGGTCTATTTTTGGTGTATTGTATTGGCTGCATTTGCACTGAGCAGCAAAGCACAAGCTAATTCACTCTATGTTTGGCTGCACCTGAAAACTGCTTCTTTCCAGACCTTCTTAGAGCTGCTTGTGTCACTCCCTTTCAACACACACTGGTCAGGACTATGGCCAAAGGCAATTGAAGTCTTCTCCAGTGCAGATTTTCACCTCTCAGTCTGCATTATGTCTACATTTTGTTGGAAGTGAACTGGTTTGCAGTTCACTCTAGATGAGACTCAGCCTGCAGGGTTTGTTCCCACCCTGTGTGCATTTCCTCAGCATGTCCAGTCTTAGCACTGGAGGTCCACAGCACATATGAACCAACGGTCCTAAATATTTGCCTTTGGTCTGGGAAAGGGTTGTCTGACAGGGAGGAATTACTTACAACTTACTCTGCAAAAGGCTTCAAATAACGCCAAATTACTCACCTTTGGAAAACTTTTAAAGGACTCTACAATTTAGGCCAATCTTTTTTAAGTGGATGGGCAGTATGGGATGTAAGGGTATGAAATAACGAGAGAGAAGAGGAATCAGGCTTTACACATAGCATAGTAGTTTAGTTTACATGATAAGTTACCACAAATTACATGGTGTTCAGTGATTTAACAGCTCACACCTCTTCTGTGAAGATGCAAACTGCTATGGGGCACTTGGGATGAGGTGGGGCTGGTGGGGCTGAATTTCTACTCTGTGATGAATGTGTGCCTGGCACAGTGACCATCACTTGACGTGCTTTGTTTTAGTTATACACAAGCTCCATTTCAGTACAGGACCTTCTCACACTTGTAATAATTTTCAAGACTGAAGCTGTAGGCACCACCCGTGAATGATTCACATTTCTAGAGGCAATTGTTCCCATAAAAGAATGAGTTACATTTTGTACATAGGAGTCAATGACCCTATGGAGAGTAGAAAATTTTCCTAGCCAGCTTGTTTCTATGTTGGGAAACACTACCCTAGGAGTAACCCATCCAAGGATTTCCAGATAAAACTTCCAATTGACTTAAAAATTAAGATGGATTTTCCAGGCAGACAGAGGTCAAAGGACATTTTTACCTGACTAGTCATTGGTAACAGAGAGATGTGCATGAACTGTTTAAAAAATAGCCTTTGATATGTCCTGATAGGACCACATATTTTGGCACTGTGGTCTACCACTAGCGGAAATACATGCCTGAAGTTCAAGAACAACTACTGCCATTTCCCTGTGTTAGTGCAGAAGGCAAAAAGAGAGAGGAGCCAGTTTTAAACACAGTTTCATGTAGACCTTTGAAGATTTATGCTGGAAAGTATTTTGACATTTATAAGGCACACTTAATCACCACAGGTGGTGCAGGCTAGATAGATACTGCTGACGCTGAGAAATGGCAGGAAATATTTCAATGTGGTCATGGTATAATGGGAGCTGTTGGTATCTCTTGAGGCTATGCAGTGCAGTTAGTAGCTCATGGATGTATTCCTGGTATTATTCATAGAACAGACATGGGGTTTGAGCTCGGTATTTTATTTTAGCCCTCTGTCCCCATTGCCTCCTGGAATCCAATTGCTGCCTTGACTTGGATGTTGTCTCCTGTCCCTGCAAATAAAGCAGCCATAAAGGAGTGCAGGTCAGGGCCAGACTGAGCACCTGGATAATATGGTGATCACTCTATACCTTATTCACCTATATGACCCAGAAATTATGCTTTCTACACATGTAAATGAGCAAATAGCAGCATGCAGTTGTTTCAGACCCCATGAATGGATTCAGTCATAAAATCAATCCCATTCCTAACTTTCAGGAAAGGATTGAGCTCAGCCTCTGTCTGTCTTCCCTCAAGCCACTGAATTATCCCTCTTCAAGGTGGTTTCTGAATAGACATTCCTTGCTACTCTGTCCTTCAGTGATACAGTGACCTGAGAACAAAACCAATCAAAATGTAATTTAAAAAATTTGTTTCACATTTTAGGTAGCCTTGTATAAACCCAGAAAACACTAAATATCTTGAACAAGCAATGCCTGCCCATACTTGAAATTAAATAGGCACCTTCTCCATATGGGGAGAAGGGGCCCAAGAGGGATGAAGTCCAAAGTCCACCCAAGAGTCCAGCCAGGAGCAAAATGAGATGGGGCTGGAGACAGGATGACGTATGGCATAACTGAGGTTGGTACTGACAGCT
This sequence comes from Antrostomus carolinensis, assembly GCF_000700745.2. Classification (NCBI taxonomy): domain Eukaryota; kingdom Metazoa; phylum Chordata; class Aves; order Caprimulgiformes; family Caprimulgidae; genus Antrostomus; species Antrostomus carolinensis. The sequence goes on along the minus strand of NW_010297766.1, from coordinate 15,342 downwards.
CTGGGCTGAGCTGAAATGGAGTCCTAGGCCATGGTCAGGGGTGTGCATGGGGGAATCTCATGGGAAGCTGGACAGGGATATTAACACTTACTGATGCCCTGAGGGCCTGGATGTTCTCTGCTATTTCCTTTACGTTTCTTAAATTATCTTCACAGGACTGAAGGATAGGAAGCAGCAGCTTGGCAAGGTAAGCAGGAATGTGCATTCATAGGTGTCAGCTTGTTAAAGACTTCTCTGAGCTTAGGAGCCCTTGAGGCAGGGGGGTGAACCAAGGAAGAAAAATTATTGAACTAAGCCAGTGTTCGAGGAGCTTTCTGCTATGCGTAGAAGTTTATGGGCCTCAAGTAGCCTCAAAGAAAGTAACCTGTAAGTTCTGTAATTGATTTCAGCAAGAAGCTATATGTTTAGAAACTTTTCTTAGAAAAAAGATTTTGCAATTCCCTTTAAAAACAGCAACGCGGTGTGATGAAGGCTTTCATCGCTGCTGGATGTTTACTCAGAACAAGAACAACAGTTACATACTATATGAGTATGGCTAACCACATAAGAGGGTCTGTCCCTGGCTGTTTCATGGCTAAAATCCAAATATAGCTTCATCCCATATATATGCCCATATAAACACAGGCACCTTGCTAACATGTGTGAGTTAGGAATGAATTTGCCATAGGGTCTTTTTATAATAAATGGAGGTAGAGACGAATCTATGACTCAGATCTTGGTGAGCTGAACTAATATCCGGAGGGAGAAGAAGGCTTTGCTTTGCTCAGACTGCTTTTTATGGAGACAAGCAAACTGACATCTATGTATTTGCTACACCTAAACCAAGGTCAGAAGAATCCAAGCTAGAGAGCTGGTTCTCCTTGTCTTTCTCCCTCACCTATTAAACTATACATATTGTCATCTTCTCCATGCAGCCAGCTCTACCCTGGGAGAGGAGGTTTGATTAATGCCCAAATACCCGTGCTACTCTTCTGTTCTGCCTGTGAGGCCACCATGTGGCACCTCTGGGTTTAAGTTAGTTTACTCCTTTAAAATGGAATCCTAAAGCCATATTTCTCTAGCGTGGGTGGTGGAGAAAGTGTGTCTTAGTTGTATCTAAAACAGCTCATCCCCTTCCTAAGATGTTTACTGTGGCAGCCACTGTTTGTGAAGAGACACGTGCCTGGAAATATTAACTGGATATATTAAAAGACATCATGTGACAGAAGTTTTTTAAAAGCTGGTTTAACTTCCCATTAGTGCATACTAGTTCTTAATAAACCAAACAAAAGGTAATTCTAGATCCGGGAAGATTAACATAGCACTAATTTCTTTTCTGTTTGTTTATTCACAGCACATTTCCAAGAAATCCTTTTGGGCCCAACTATTTTATTGCCTAGAGGGCTTTAATTTGGGGATGGTTAAGGGCCCTCCAGGCCACAAATCAGAACTGCAGCAACTGCTTCTCCTGATGGGACTGCATTAATAGCACTGATGGGAGAACACTAATCCGGGAGAAATGAGAGCCATGGATGGGAGATACAAGCCAGAACCCTATAGTTGGTATAAGTGTAGGTATTCAGTCTAGAAAAGAATGTAGAAGTGTGTCTGTGCTGCCTTTGGATATAGGGCCCTCGCGGGGAGTCCTCAGTGAAACACTACAATACCTTTGTTCAGTGTCAAAGTTCATTACTGCACTTTGACAGTAATGAGGCAAAAATATTCTTCCCCCCTGAAAAGAGGTGTGTTTTGTTTTCTGACAGTTGATGCAGTGAAGCAAATTTCCCAATTGGCAGCAAAATGAGATTCTGTAATTTCCAAAGTGTTTAGGCAGTTTGAAGGCTTGGTAGACAGCGGAAACTTTTTCAAGAACTGAAGGCCAGAAAGTTGCTTGGCTGCATAAAAGTCTTCCCTTTCATTCCCACATTCCCCCCAGAACTGGCCTTGCACCCAGGAAAGCTAGTGGAGGTCTGGCCCTTGTTCTCTTGAGGAAAAATTGCAGCCAGAATTGGAGAAATACCTGCACTGAGCCCTGTCAGCCAGAGCTGCCAGTCTGAATGAGTCCAGTTAGGAATGAAAAACCTCAGATGACACCCTGTACTGCCAGTAATATTTCTTTTTAGTCAGACTCTTCATATGAACTTCATTGGGTCTACTAGTTTTCATCAACATGCTGTATGGGTGCTTGCTTTGCTAGGCATTTCTGTGAATGAAAAAAACTGCATTGGTTCTACCAATTTCCATCAGCAGGCTGTCTGGGTGCTTACTTTGATACACACTTCTGTGAATGAAACCTCAGCAGAATGCCAATTCTAGCATCCCTGAATATTGACACTGCTTATAACTTGTATCTACATTTAGTCCCAGTCTAGACCTGGCACATCACCTTTAACTTCAACAAAAACATATATCCAAGCACTTTTTGTTCTTGCAGTGATGAGTTTCTTGACCCAGGCTTCTTAGCTCAAGAGTTTCTCTTTCTCTTTCTCTTTCTCTTTCTCTTTCTCTTTCTCTTTCTCTTTCTCTTTCTTCTTTCTTTTCCTCTTTCTCTACCTCTTTTCTTCTCTCTCTCTGTTACTACCTTTCTTCTTTCTTCTTTCTCTCCCTCTTTCTCTACCTCTTTCTCTACCTCTTTTCTTCTCTCTCTGAGTTACTTAGGGTTTATTTCTTATTCATGACAATGTAAGTTACAGGTAAGAAGCAAAGGTAGTCTCAGCTGTTACATGCGCTCCTTCTTATGTATTTGGTTTCCAACCTTTATGATCTAATTTTGCCATAATATCCCCAATATTGTTCAGGAAAAGTAATAAAAGAAATCAAGTCATATAGCCAAAGGTTTCATAATACATTTACTAGCAAACATTTTCCCACTGTTATGACTGGTACGAGTAATGGTAGTATTACTGTCTGTTATTGGTTGTCTGAAATCAGCACTGATTTTACAAAGAGTAGTACTGATAACTGATCTGTGAATCTGAAATCAGCCTTCATCTGTCTGATCTTCTTCAGCAGTGATAGGTTGTTTAGGCCTTCTCTGGGCTGGTGTGTAGTTGAAAAGTAAGTAATTATCTAATTGCAATTGGTCCATCTTTGGTCAGAATTACATGTTGTATTGTAGACAAAGCCACACTTGAAAGTGGAGGAATCTGTAGTCTACCAAACAGCCACTGACAAATGGTTACATGCAAAACCTAGAAGCAAAAATGGGTCTCAGTGGCCTGTATTTCACTAGGAAGGGATCTGCTGGGTTACTTCAGCTAGTATTCTATTCTAAGTGCCACTGAGAGCTATGGTGTACTTTGCCAGTCTAGTTGCTGGCACTGCAACTGCAAACCTTTGGTATGGGGTGGCATGCAGATGTGTGATCATTTTTACTTCTCATTGTAAGAGATCATATCACCTGGAACAACATAGTTAATTTGAAGTCAACTGATTAAAAGTCAATGAAGCTGCACAGATTTATGTCAACTGAAGAAGAAGGACATGGACCTACTGGAGCAAGTACAGAGGATGAACAGAGGGCTGGAGCACCTCTCCTATGAGGACAGGCTGAGAGAGATGGGGCTGTTCAGCCTGGAGAAGAGAAGGTTCCAGGGAGACCTTCTAGCAGCCTCCCAGTACCTAAAGTGGCTACAGGAAGGTTGGGAAAGGACTTTTGACAAGGGCAGTTAATGATAGAACAAGGGGTAATGGCTTTAAACTGGAAGAGGGAAGATTTAGATGAGATCTGAGGAAGAAATTCTTTGCTGTGAGGGTGGTGAGACACTGGCACAGGTTGCCCAGAGAAGTTGTGGATGCCCCCTCCCTGGAAGTGTTCCAGGCCAGGTTGGCTGAGGCTTTGAGCAACCTGGTCTAGTGGAAGGTGTCCCTGCTTATGGCAGGGGGGTTGGAACTGGATGATCTTTAAAGTCCCTTCCAACTCAAACCATTATATGATTCTATATGGCAAGTAGTTTCTTCTGCCAACTGGAAACTAATGCAACTATCTTACGCTGGTCTTTCCAGTGTAGAAGCTGCTGAAAACCTCACTGCTTCCTTCAGTTCAGCATGATATCTCTGCTCCCTTGTGCATAGTGTGCTACAAGAGTATCTGCTGTCTGAGCAAATGTGAGTAATCCAGTGCTCATAAAGGACTCTTGGGGGGATTCAAATGAGATTATGGCTTGCAAATGTGGAAAATAAATAAATAAATAAATAAAAATAATTAAACAGTACAGCCTTTATTTGGTAATTAATCAGTAGACAAAGTGCCTGAAGGAAAGAAATCAGCCAGGCTATGTGTGTACATCTATATATATGCACATCTTTCTCTCTCATTATACATATATGCAGTTATTTTAGCCACATAAACCATACATACAGCTAAATTTATCTTTCTATGAGTCTGATTTGCCCCCTGAGCAGACAGAAGGTCTCCAGTTTTGGAGGACAGTGGAACAAGTGCAACCTCATTTCCTTGGTTCTTTGGCAGGTGGCCTTGGGTAAAGAGACACAACCCAGAAGCCACTTTTGGTACCCAAGGAAAAGTAAGTCCTCAACTTCAATAAGCTGTGGCGAAGCAGAACTTTTCCAGAACCATTTCCCAAAACAGTAAGGCTGTTTTGGGACTCCATAAGAGGGTGACAGCATTGGTACTAATGTTGTCAACTTTTCCTAGAGGAGAAACCCCACACAGGGTGTGAAACACCAAACATGGATTGTCCAAAGCAGCAAACCTTGGATTAATGTAACCCAGTTAATGTAATCTTTACAGAAAGGAAGGACTATACAGAACATATTTGTTGGTACAATGGTATTGGGGTTGTTTAACCTGGAGAAAAGGAGGCTCAGAGGAGGCCTTATTACTGTCTACAACTACCTGAAAAGAGAGTGTAGAGAGGTGGGGGTGGGTCTGTTCAACCAAGGAACAAGTGACAGGACAAGAGGAAATGTCTTCAAGTTGCACCAAGGGCAGTTTAGATTGGATATTAAGAAGAATTTATTTCCTGAATCCTCATAAGGCACTGGAAGAGGTTGCCCAGGGCAGTGGTGCAGTTCCCATCCCTGGAGGGACTGAAGAGTTGTGTAGACATAGTGCTGAGGGACATGTGTTAGTTGGGGACTTAGTGTGAGGATAATGATTGGACTAGGCGATCTTAAAGGTCTTTTCCAGTCGAGGCAATTCTGTGATTCTGTGGTCCCACTGTTAAGGTGTGCACTATGACATTTTGCAAAGATTTTAAAAATATATGAAATGGATAAATAAACAAAAATTACTACAAAAAGTATGTTAAAAATCCTGAAAGCCTTAGTTTTTGCTCATGCTTAGCCAATCACTCTTTACAATCAGATCACAAAGTTGGGCAATGTGTTTTTAATATCCAACACAACTGTTAATATATTTCTTTGACATTATCCTGAGGACCACTGAGAATTATGAGCATGGGATAATCAATGCACTTTATAGAATATAAGAACCATCTCACGCTGACAACTCCCAAAAGCTGTTGTCAGTGTGGGATTATTGAACAGGGGTGTTTCTGGAAGGGGGGTATAACAATAGGATTTTTATGAGTGAAACAAACAAACAAAAAAATTGCTCATAGGATCTGGGGAAATCTCTGAAGTTGTTGGTGTAGCCAGGAATGAGAACTGGATGGTCAACAAGGAGCAGAAATGTCTTGATAAAATATATTGTAATGCAGCCAAATGCAGTATATACAGGAACAAGGAGAGCAAAAAATAATTCAGAATTATCCAGAGGCCACTGTGGAAAAACTAATTAGCCTGAGTTCTGCTGTCATGCTTTATCCAAGGGGCTGGTATGGACCAAGAAACATTTTGAGTTTAGTATGGAGGCAATTAGTCATACTCAGTTTCAGTGCCTATAATTGATAGAAATACCATTACAATGATTTGAGGATTAAAGAAAATGCCTTCACAGGCAAAACATTTGGGACTTATAGAGTTCTATGTGTTCAACCAGTTCAAAGGAAGTGAAATAGTTGAATTAGTTACAACATCTACATACCTCCACATGGAGAAAGTACTAGCTTTTAAAGTGTTCTTTCAACTTGTGGAGAACTTTATAATGAGGGTCTAAGTGCTGAAGCCAGACAGTTTCAAGCTGACAGTGAAACACGAATTTTAACAGTGATGATCATTAACCTTTGAAACAAAATCTGGCAAGAGAAACAGCCATTTCTCCATCTCATATTGTTTTCAGATCAAGATTGGTGGCCTTTCTAGAGAGAGTAATGTACTTTAGTATTGCACAAGTGAAAATTCTTATCCCAGTATCAAATAACTGGGAGAAATATAGTGTCCTGTGAGAAAATAAAAGTTATGCAAACAGATTCAAAAGCTTTATTTTTTCCTTAAAAACCTATGAGCAAAATTGCACATTGGGCTATTTCAGGTTGAACTATTTAAGCTCTCTGAATATTTTTGACTAACAAGTTTTCACAGATTGCATTAACTAGCCAGAGACAAAGACAGTGAAGGAATCCAAGTGCACATCTACATCTTCAGATACAAACAGATGTCTATGAAGTGTTCATTTGATGTCTGGCTTTCCAGAGCACACCAAGTGCAATGGAACTAGAAACTCTGCATCTACCCATCGGATGCATTGTAGGTATCCTTATTCTCCACATCCCCACAGTAATCACTCGGAATATCCAGTGTAAACTGTTAATCAAGCCACTACAAATCAACTGTAATTAGGGTAACCCATTAATCAAGCTCCAGATTTCACAGAACTTGGAAAAGATGTGAGAGGTTCAGAGTAACCTTCATGAGGGCTGTAAAGGAGAGTGCAATGGAAAATTAATGTACATATATTCATTTTCTATCTGTCTGGTTCCTTATTGGACTATTATCAGATTATTTTTATGTGATGTTTTGAGCACTGCATTTTACAAGCTTGGAAGAAGTCCGTCTCCCTTTTGCAAAGAGCATTTTCTGTGTCATCAGTGAAGAGTTTGTACAACTTGTTTATTTTAAATGTCTGACTCAAGTCAAAGGTGACCTCTTACTGCATCTTCTGGCCAACCAGTCAGCCTGGGATGGCCAGCAAAGCAGCATGTGCTACTTCTGTCCCAGCAACCAGTAAAATGATACTGGGATATTGCAGAAGGTGAGGGGACACAGGAGATCAGAGGTGGGGTGATGGTGCTGGAGGTATCACGAGTGGACAGACAATGAGTCTGCAGTGAGAGGAGATGGGGATGAGATAAGAGACATGGTGGAGCTACTGGATTTGGAGCGGGACAGTTGTAAAGGACAACGCAGACATAATCATACTATCTCCTGTGCACTGGGATCAGGATGAGGCTGCAAGGTAATGCTTCAAATGAGGGCAGTGAGTATTTAGCACCTTTCCTTGCAGAGGCCCTCACTGCTGATCCTTGAATATCTCTTCTACCCAGCCAAGTCAGCTTGTGCTTGGGAGAGATTTAATATCAAACACAGTGTGAAATTCAATCTCTCCTGTTAGACGAGCTCTGACAATGGAGCTGCCATGTGCTTGGTGGGTCATGTCAGCATTAATTTACTGCCCCTGGGTGCTGTGGAAATGTCTCAAGACTGTCACACTCCCACACTGTTGAGTTCTTGGCTTGTACACAGTGACCAGGCAGAAGGTAATCACAGAGATGGGGCCTTTTAAAGGGGAAAAAAAGGCATACAAAAGCAGCCACAGACACCCTCCAGTACTGTTAGACCTGTTAAAATTTATGTGGACTGGAACATTACTGACAACAAAGAAAGCCACCAAATGACAAAAATTAGAGTTGGTGAAAAAGGAATGCATGGGTTATTCAAGGAAAAGAGGGCTGAGGGAAGAAGCATTATCTTTAATTTATCATCAGAGGAGACTGAGAGTTAAAAAGTGTCAGACGACCCCTCCTCAAGTGTCAAATCCACTTAGACTGCAACAGAGGAGGTTAACTTCTTTTGCCATACATAAAGCATACACAAAACTTGAATGCTTTCTGGTCAGAATAATAATAAAAAAGTGAAATAATCAATAGAATCTTTCAGCTGAGCCAGCTTCAATGTCTTTCCCATGCCCTAACCCAGGCGTTATTGCTGCTGTTTGATTCAGGCTGCCCTTCCCATAGTGTAGAGAATAACAGCACATATGAGGTTAATTCTGCAATTTTAGTTCCATTTCCCACTGAATATTTTTTCATGTATTTCAAAGAGTGTGAGAAAAGAGACATTGTTTTACTTATAGACACTGAACATAAAGAAATTAGAACTGCAATAGCAGGGCACCCTCATTAAAGATGAAATACAGATAATGTATGGTGCAGTTTAGTAGGCACACTGCAGAGTTAAACTCTGTTAGAATGTGTGAGTTCAAGGGCTCAAGTGGATTTGCCTGTCCCCACACTGCCCCTCTCTGCAATTCAGATACCTTTTTTTGTGTTCAGTTCTTTGGTATTGCATGAAAGTCCGTGTACTCCTTTATCTCAGGTTAGTAGTCTAAACAGGAAGTCAGGTTGAAATAGTTTAAAGACAGAGGAAATCTTTCTTTCTAAATAAATACCACAAAGGCCAAATACTCATTAAAATACTGTTTGTGAGGAAAGAAGCCAGTAAAATCATGCATAAAGGTGATGAGCCACATTGTAAGCTTATTGAGTTGTCTGAGCCTAGACCCCTCTGATGTAGCTTGTGGAGGCTTCTTCAGCAACAGCCAGCAGGACCTTCTTTGGCAACATTAATTTGGGGAATTAAACTATGGGTTTTGTGATGGATGTCCCAGATGGGTCTGTCAGAAATCCAGATTTCATTCTCTGCTGTCAGTCCAGATAGTGAAGTTTAGCTAAAAGGACATCTGGTTAATTCACTGTGAGGATCCCTCTCACCCCTACTCTCAGGACTTGAATGCAAAATATGTAGTTGGCCCTTTAGACACAGGTTCTTTGTTCTCTCCCCCAGAGCAATACCCTAACCCCACTGCTACAGGATCTCTACAGCCATGTGAATTTTGTGGTCTCTTATTACACATTAGCACAAAGTCAGTGGAGGACATGGTAGGTCAGAAAGGCTGCCGTACCTATGGCTCTCCAACAATGTGAGATCTGAACCGCCTCAAGCAGAGCTGGGAATCTAACCCAGGACTCCCTCCCTGCTGTTTCCCAAGTGAAAACACAATGTTTCTGGAAATGACAGAGACAAGTCCTGTAAAGAATGGGGGGAGTCACTACACCCTTGAGGAGCGTGTGCTGCTGTGTCTCAGAGGAGTAGCAGTACCCTTCATCTCACTGATAGTAACTCTGTACTGCTAGGTGGCTGAAGTTGAGCCTATCTGATTGTGAGCCTATCTGATGTCTTCCTAAAAATTGCAGTAAACTGACTTTCCCAAGGTTGTGAGGAAAACCTGCAGCCCTAAGGGCTCCATTTTGGGGTCGAGTCTTACGTCAACCTCTAGTTTGCTTGAAACCTCATAAAAAATCATGCAGCACCCTGATTGGTCCTGGCATGAAGTTCTACTGGTACAACCTCAGGTTGGAAATTATCTCACTGGCCTTTATCTGTCTAAATATTTACCCTTGAACTTAACCGAGTCATGTACAGTCCTGCTATGGCCAATAAAGAAAGACACCTCCAGATGGCAAATCATCCTATCCTAAGAGAAATGTCTAAGCTGCTACCTGCCTTTCCCCATGGACTACAGACAGATCGGATGACTGGTTCAGGCTAGATGGCTAAGGATGAATGAATTGAATCCCAGCTTAAGCCACAGAGTCTTAGTCTTCATAGAAAAGCTGCTTTGGCTAGGTGAAAATGGAATTTTCTCTAATGCGTGCACTTACCATGCACTCATGGCTGCTCTCTGGGTAGACCTGAGACATGCTTCTGGCTTCTTTAAGCTGGTGCAACCTTTAGATGTTAAGGTTATATTTAAAGCTGCTTTCCAGCTTTCCATTTCTGCCACAAACAGGACTTCAGAGTGGTGAGAGGCTATACTTTTTGTTAAGAAATGGCATTATTCTTGTTTTATGGGCTCCATTACTGGGGCAAAGGTTTATGGAAGAGGTGTGCCTATCGCTCATTTGGCACCTGCTGCTGTTAGGTTTGGGAACAGTCTGATCTTTATTATCAAAATGTTCCCTGGCCTTGAAAATTACCAGGAAAAATCCTATAGTTCATGAAGAAAGTCATACTAAACAGTCATAATCGTCCCTTCTGGCTGTTTAAGAACATTTCCTCCTTACATTAGCTTTACACGTGTTTGATCCCTCTAACTTTATGTAATTTTAAAGGAGAATTGGACCTTCTGAAATCAAGCTTTTAAAGCTGTCTTTGAGATGGCTGTGCTAAAACTAGGAGTCACTTCTGATGAGAGTTTACTCAGAGGACCAAGATGCAATGTGTACATGTTCTTCCTGTACAAGAGCAAGAAAGTTATACAAAAATAAATGTAAATCCTAAATCTATCGGGGCTCATCATGCCTTGTGTTGTGTATAAAATCACTTCCTCATGCATATGCCACAGCCCTCCGGTTTTCCACCAAGCTTATACAGGTAGTTTTGTTGTTGTTGTCATTCAAATTCCACCACCCCTATGTGGCACTTTCTAAGTGTATAATTCACAGTTGAATGGGAAGTGAAGTCTCAACCCAGATCATGGGAGTTGACTCTCAAATGTCTCTGCATCTCTTCAAACACCTTCTCCCTCTTCCTCTCCCATACTGGCTTGCAGTGCATGGAAAGGTTTTGTCATGGAGGACATTTATGGGCAGGAAGGAAGTGAGGACCGTGGGCCAGGAGCCATTGCAGCCACCTGCTTGGACGTTCATCTCAAAGGGCAACTAACAAACAACTCCAACGTGCAGCCAACTAAGCTGAGCACATCTGCACAGAATTCACCCACTCTCTGAGGCTGAGGGGTACAAGACCTTTGCCCAGGCTGCATCCAACCCAGGAGCCTCAAACAACAGCAGCAATAGGATGGTGCCAGCAAAAGCTGAGCCAACATTGTGCTGGATGTGCTCTGAGCTGCATTACGTCTGAGGCATGCCATTCTTCCCACATACATTGCAGTACCCACCCAATTATGAAAGAGGCCTTGGCTGCCTGCCCTGCTGCTCCAATATTTGCATCTTTATCCTGAATTAAACTCCAGTCCGAACTCTACTAACATTCATTTCCATTATTGCTGTTTGGAAAAGGACTCTAATGGTTTAACATCCAGGAAAGACTCCTTTGTAGGCAAGTGTTGACACAGCAAGAAGGAGGTGGGCTTGTTGTTCCGGGTTTAGTCTAGCTGGTACAGGTTAGGACCAGCAAGGAAAATATTACTAGAGAGACATTAGCTGATGATAACAACCAAACTACTAAGCCAGACTTTCTAGAATATTTGTTTTCTGGCTACATCCATGTGATGATGTCCAGGCCATCCATTTCACGGTGCAAAATCATATTTTCTGAAGAGAAGGATCACTCACAAGGAGGAGGAAGGAAAGGCTGCTTGTGGGGGAGTGCAATAGCAAAGGGATGAAGGATCCTGGGTCCTCACAGGGAAACAGCAGAGGCATCCCTGTCTCTCCTGGGGAAAGACAGGATGACAACCTGCTAAGGTTAAACGAGCAGCCAGGTGCTTGCATGTGCTGGTCACAACTTCTTTTTACCATGCAGATATTTTTCCTTCATGACTGATTTCTTTGCAGCTACCCTTACTGTCTTTGCACGCAGAGTGTAACCTAACCCTGGGACCTGATTCAACATCTTTTCTGTCCAGGGGCCATTTAGATAGAGCTTAGCAATTTAGTGCATGACAATACCAGAAAAATGGCCATAGTGAATGGACCATTGTACCCAGTGCCTTTATGGACGTGACTTCACATGGATCTACACTGGATCTGTGTTATTACATGAAAGCGCTAAGGAAATGAGAAATGGAAAACAAAAAACCCTCTGTAAATGTTAACTCCTGCACTTGTTCAAAAGCAAGAGAAAGATGGCTGTTATCAGAACTTTGTATGCATTTATTCTAAATAGGGCCCAATAATATTGATAATGTCAGTTCTTTGTGTTCTTAACCAGAGGGGCTTGTTCTAACATCAAGGTTAGTTAGTATATTTCTGGGACTACCTCGCCTGGGATGTGTTGAATAGTGTTATTCATTACAGTAACTGCTCCTCACTATGATCTAGAGTTCCAGAAGCAGGTGATTGAGATGTGTAAAATAGACATAACCTTTTCTCAATATATTAGGAAAAAAAATTTATTTAACATTGAAGTAAGGTGTTGAGGAGGACCCCTATGCTACCCCAGGGGCTGATGAATGCCATATGAACAGAGGGTGAAAGGACCTGCATGTCAAATGAGAGCAGCACAAATTTGTGAGAGCCTGTTTGTATAAGCTGGGTGTGTTTGTGTTGCGAGATGCAGCATTTGGCTCTGGATCTAAAGGTAATTGTTTATTGTATATTTTATGACTGTTTACAAAAGTGGTTTAAAGAAAATAATGGAATATGCAACACATTGTCTTTCCCCAGGTCTTCAGTCCATTAAGTTTGTATTATTTTAAGTGGCTAGACTAGAAATTTAAGTTATTGTTATTTATATTAGAGACTCAACTAAGGATTCAGCTGAGCTCCAGGCTCCATTATGAGATTTGCTGTGTCAGGGTTTGAGAATGGAACAGGTGTTGTCTTGATCTGAAATACAAAAGGATCAGAACAGGTTAGTTATTCCTGTGATTAGAGCTTCTCACAAGCCTTGAAAGAACAGGCCTCCACTCCTGGTCCTACTGCAAATTCCTTGTGTAGCTATGGTCAGCCTTTTAGGGTTAATTTTTTGAAGGTATTTCTGCCAAAAAAAACCCCGTATAGCCTTTTAAGATCTTGGCATTTAGGGAAACCTAGGTCCCCTGGTAGATTTAAGTGCCATAATGTTGAGATTAATTTTAAGATATTTTCTACCATATATAGTGTATCACTCTGAAAAGACACTCAGAGGTTCAGCTAGGTCAGCCTGTGCCTCCATCCCTTGTTAGTTCATGTGCCCTGTAGAACACTGCCTTGTATAGGGTAAATTTCAGCAATTCCAACCAGCTGAGATCTGCAGTCTCCAGTTAGTTCACTGTGAGAGATTTAGCCCAGCTCTGTAATGACTGAAAGATGTTGTTAGATTGATGTTCAATGGCTTACTTGATAACCATTGCTACTGAAACATCATTCATGTTAGTAAAAACAGGAAGGAGAGATGATTGTGTTTAAGGAACAAGAGAGGGATGCAGAAATTGTGGACGTTGCTCCCAGCTGCCCTGCAGACTTGCTGCCTGATTGGGAGGGAGTCTGCTGATCTCTTGGTACATTGATTCACCACCTAATAGTAATCCTTCCTTCTTTCTACTCTCTGTGTTGCCTATTTAGCTTGTCAAGTCTCCAAGGAGGAAATATCCTTGTGATGTGTCTTGGCTGGCATGACAAGGCCATTGTCAGGTGAGGGACTTTTGAGGGTGCGTGTGTTGGAATACCTCACACACATGATAACCAGAACCAGAACCTTTGTTGAGCAGATAGAAGAGGTGCCAAAGCTGGAATAGGCAGGAAGATTAAACTTGATATGCTGAGAAGTGCTGCCCTAAGGCAAGATGGGGGAACTGTAGAGGAGCTTGCTTTGCCGCACTCTACCTGTTCATAGAAGATTGTATACCATGCTCTAGGGCTGGCAAGCCAGGACTTATCTGATTAAGAACAAACTCTAATAGAGACTGGATGCCATTTCTATGCCTCAGGCTGCTGTACGCTATTCTCCTTCAGCAGTAATTCTCATAGGATCTCAACCCAAGGTAGGGTTCTAGCTATCCTGAAATGAAAGATCCATTGCAAAATCTGCAGGCAATGGTGCTGGCAACTTAGGAGTTGCCTCTGGGCCTGGCATGTGCTTAAACTCCTCATGAGCTATCTGGGCTCCTCACCTTGATTTCCATCCTTGTTTGACTCATATTTTATTTCAAAGATTGTTTGCATTTTTATGCCTCTGAGACTAGGTCCCGTGGGAATCCTCCCCAAACTCTCTGCATTGACCTCCTGTACTTCCAGCATATAACCCCTTCTCAGAAGAGGTCATTTGATCCTCCACTATAAATACATGAATCAACACCTTATGCTTTTATGGGATTTTTCCTGAGTTTGCTAGTTTCCAAGCACCTCTGAAGGGTATGTTTTGACCATGAAAGGCTCCCAAGACAACCTTACTTTGCTTAAAGGATAATATAAATTATAAAAATAATATAAAATTATTTGCCTATGCACAAGGGACTGACTGTGAAAGTTGAGCTCAGTAACCAGTCAATTGGCTTCTCTTAGTATTGCAAGATTCCTCCAGGCTGCCTGGCTAACACCAAGAGATGTGTTGTATGTCATATCACTGTGCTATAGTGAGGTTAGAGGAAAGAGAGCAGAGAAGCATTTTGAAAAACCTTAACCAACTCTACAGTTAAATGATCAAGCAGTTAGTTACAGGTGTTACTCCAGCCTCATCCAGTGAATTAGGTCAACATCCACTATCTAAAAGACACCTCATCTAACCAAGTGGTCTACAGAAATGGGTACCTCAGAGATGGATAACAGGATGGGGTGAAAGTACTGACGTAGTTCTCTCCTGGCCCTGTGGGGAGGCCAAACACCTCTCTCAGGTGTTTATTTGTACATGACTGAAATTAGTTCAGTCACCGTAACTATGGAGGGCAGTCTGTGAAAACCATGCCTATGTATTTTAGAAGAGTGCCTGTGAATCTAAAAAAATCATGTATGCATAGGAATTCATAACTAGTACCCACCAAAGCTCATTTTGACTTATCTGAGATTTCAAAATAAACCATATAAGTGCATGTGTATGCCCACACTAGTAACAAGACCTAGTTTTTCAATAGGAACCCATAATGTCACAGGCTTTTCAGTGGAGATGTCAGTGTAAGTTGCTGACAATCTTAATTCATGACACTTTCTGGGTAGGTGTTACTTCCTATGGCTATGGACCAAGGCAGAGTTAGCAATACCCATAGATGCATAACTGATTTACAGATAATAAAGTTCATTTTGCTTGTATGTGGTCCACTAGCTGTCTGTATGGTGATATGTCTGAGCACGTATCTGATATTACCTGGTTAATCATCAAAGAATGTATGTGCCTCTGAAAATAACCTGAAGAAATTATTCTTCCACTAAAATGAGATGGATGTGGTGACCAAAGTCAGAATACTTCTCCTGTGCCTCTGATCTGTGCAACAAGTACTTTCACCCATGAAATATATAAAAGAATACACACTTACAATGCTGGGATAATGGGCAGGTAAACTAACAAAAAGTTTGCAAAGATATATGGAAAATCCTCCGGGATGGTGGAAAATGAGTTGCT